>NC_037682.1:104207825-104277825 GCF_003255815.1 Theropithecus gelada | reverse complement strand
CTTAAGTTTAATTAGATCCCATTTGTCAATTTTTGTCTTTATTGTGATTGCTTTGGGCATTTTCATTGTAAAATCTTTGCCTGTTCCTATGTCCAGAATGGTATTGCCTAGACTGCCTTCCAGGGTTTTTATAGTTTGGGGTTTTACATTTAAGTCTTCAACCCATCTTGAGTTGATTTTTGTATATGGTGTAAGGTAGGGGTCCAGTTTCAATCTTCTGCATGTGGTTAGCCAGTTACCCCAATGCTATTTATTGACTAGGGAGTTCTTTCCCCATTGCTTGTTTTTGTCAGCTTTGTTGAAGATTAGATGGCTGTAGATGTACAGTATTATTTTGGGGCTCTCTATTCAGTTTCATTAGTCTATGTGTCTATTTTTGTACCAGTACCATGCTGTTTTGGTTACTGTAGCCCTGTAGTATAGTTTGAAGTCAGGTGACATGATGCCTCGAGTTTTGTTCTTTTGCTAAGATTTCCTTGGCTATTCAGGCTCTTTTTTAGTTCCATAAAAATTTTAAAATAGTTTTTTTTTTTTTCAGTTCTGTGAAGAATGTCATTGGTAGTTTGATAGGAAATACATTAAATCTGTAAATTGCTTCAGGCAGTATGACCATTTTAATGACATTGATTCTTCCTATCCATGAGCATGGAATGTTGTTTGTGTTATTTCTGACTTCTTTGAGTAGTGTTTTGTAATTCTCATTGTTCAGATCTTTCACCTCCTTCATTAGCTGTATTCCTAGGTATTTTATTCTTTTTGTGGCTACTGTGAATGGAATTGCATTCCTGATTTGGCTCTTGGCTTGGCTGTTGTTGGTGTATAAGAATGCTAGTGATTTTGTATGTTGATCATGTTTCCTGAAACTTTGCTGAAGCTGTTTATCAGCTGAAGGATCCTTGAGGCTGAGACTATGTGGTTTTCTAGATATAGAATAATGTCATCTGCAAACAGGGATAGTTTGACTTCCCCTCTTCCTATTTGGATGCTCTTTATTTCTTTCTCATGCCTGATTGCTCTGGCCAGAACTTCCAGTATTATGTTGAATAGCAGTGGTGAGAGAGGGCATCCTTGTCTTGTCCCTTTTCAAGGGAATGCTTCCGCCTTTTGCCCATTCAATATAATGTTGGCTATGGGCTTGTCATAGATGGCTCTTACTATTTTGAGGTATGTTCCTTCAATACATACTTTATTGAGAGTTTTTAGCATGAAAAGATATTGAATTTTATCAAAAGACTTTTCTGCCCCTCTTGTGATAATCATGTGGTTTTTGTCTTTAGTTCTGTTTATGTGATGGATCACATTTATTAATTTGCATATGTTGAACCAACCTTCCATCCCAGGGATAAAGTGTGCTTGATTGTGGTGGATTAGATTTTTGATGTGCTGCTGGATTCAGTTTGCAAGCATTTTGTTAGGATTTTTGCGTCTGTGTTTGTCAAGCATATTTACCTGAGGTTATTTTTTTCTTGTGTCTCTGACAGGTTTTAGTATCAGGATGATGCTGGCCTCATAGAATGAGTTGAGGAGGAGTCCCTCCTCCTCCTCAGTTTTTTGGAATAGTTTTAGTACCAGCTCTTCTTTGTACATCTGGTAGAATTCAGCTGTGAATCTCTGGTCCTGGGCTTTTTTTGGTTGGTAGGCTATTTCTTACTGATTCAAATTCAGAGCTCATTATTGGCCTGTTCAGGGAGTTAATTTCTTCTTGGTTCAGTCTTGGGAGAGTGTGTGTGTCCAGGAATTTATCCACTTCTTCAAGTTTTTCTAGTTTGTATGCATAGAGGTGTTTGTAGTAGTCTCTGATAATTTTTTGTATTTCTGTGGGGTCAGTGGTAATGTCCCCTTTGTCATTTCTGATTGTATTTATTTGAATCTTCTCTCTTTTCTTCTTTATTAGTCTAGTTGGTAGCCTATCTTATTAATTTTTTTCAAAAAACCAATTCCTGGGTTCATTCAGCTTTTGAATACTTTTTTGTGTCTCAATCTCTTTCAGTTCAGCTCTGATTTTTGTTATTTCTTGTCTTCTGCTAGCTTTGGGGTTGGTTTGCTCTTGCTTCTCTATTTCTTTTAGTTGTGATGTTAAGTTGTTAATTTATGCATAGTGGTCAGTAGGTAGGCTCTTGCTCAGCTGTGTGGCTCCCCTATATTTCCTCACATTTGCAGCCATACTCCCTCTCAATGCTTTGAAAGTGTGGGTCCCTCTCCCACTTGAGTGCTGACTGTAGATCATGGCTTGGCACTCCCAAGCTACCCATCACAGCTCTAGGGTGATCTCAGGGTTTATATTTCCTCCCCAACTTGGAGCCAGCAGGAAAAGGGACCTTAGCAGTGGTCATGGCCAATGGTCTTTTGCTTGAAACCTGGGGACTCCACGCCACAGAGGTGCAGATCAGCAGTTCCTCCATGTGATCAGAACAGGATGGGGGTCTGTGTTGCGGGCCCAAGCTGGGGGATTCCCTGCCTGGTGATGAACAGAGAAGAGATGGACTGGCCACCTCTTCTCGGGTTGACTGCTGCTTATTGGAGGTGTGGATAGGGTACTTACGGTCTTTGCTCCTTCATTAGTCCGAGGGTAGTATGGGCAATACCACTGTAGAGGCAATGGCAGAGGGGCTTTCAGTTTCCCCTGGGGGCTTCACCTCCAAGAAATATGGACCCGCTGTTACTGGGAGTGTTCAGCCAGTGGGGTAGGGCAGCTGCCCTGCTGGCATGAGCTTGGGGCTCTGCTTGTTGGGGAGCAGGGGATTAAGGGCTCATTAGGAGGAGAGACTGGTTTCCTCTCTGTATGGTGACTGTGGCATGCTGTAAGCTCAGGTGTAGCCCTCAGGCTCTCGTTTCTTCCCCAGACTGAGGGCAGCAGGGATAGGACCACTTCTGTGGCAGTAGCAGACAGAGTGTCAGATGCCTCCGGGAGCTTGCCCCAGGGAAACTCAGGGCCACTAGCAGTAGGTATGCTCAGCCATGGGTGGGGCAATGTTTTAAGGAGCCCTTCCTAGTGGAGTGGGGGATGGGGCTCCCAGGGAAGAGGAACTAGACTCCTTTCTGTATGGTAGCTGCATTGTGCTGGAGGTGCCAGTGTAGTGGGTAGGCCCTTTGTTCTTTCCCCAGCCTGAGGACTGTTAGGGCAGTAGCACTGCCACTGCAGTAGCAGAGGAATTGTAGGTTGACTCTGGGATTTCCTCTTTGGAGAAATGCTGGGCTGCCTCTGATTGAAGTGGTCAGCTCGGGGCAGGGTGGTAGCGTTGAGTCCCAAGTCTAGTGGCCCTGCCCAGTGAGGAGAAGTGAGGACCAGCACCTGCTTGGAGAATAGCCTGGCCAATTTCCATAAGGTGGGTGCTCTGTGCTGGGGTTCCATCAGCTCCTGGCCCCTGTGGACTCCCCAGAGCATGGAGACAGCAAAGGCCAGGGCTGCAAGATGGCAAAGATGGCAAACCGCCCCTCCCACTGGGAGCTCTGTCCAGGGAGTTGCAGAGCTGCTTCTGGCTCAATAGCCCCAGCAGGGTGTGTCTGGAGACCCTGACTGGGAGGACCCACCCAGTGAGTAGATACAGGATCAGGAATCCACATAACAAACAGTCTGCCCACTTTTCCCAGGGCTGCTGCAGTATGCTGAGGGTGTGCTCCAGTCCCTAGTCACCTCAGATTTTCCAGTACCTGAAGGTATCAACAGTAAAGGCTGTGAAACAACTAACACGGCACCTGCTCCTCCCTCTGGGAGCTCCATCCCAGGGAGATATGGACCTGTTGCCGGCTGAAACGCACTGGAGGGGGTGGTTGGAGACCCCAGTCAGGAGGTCCCACCCAGTTAAAAGAAACGGGATTGGGGACCTGCGTAAAAAAGCAGTCTGGTGGCTTTTTCATAGAGCAGCCGTGCTGTGCTAGGGGTCCGTTCCAGCCTGCAGTCACCTTGGACTCTCCAAGCTCTGAAGGCCAGAGTGGCTAAGGTTGCCAAAGAGCAAAGACAGCAGCCCACCCCTTCCTCTGGGAGCTTCATCCCAGGGAGGTCTGAACTACTGCTGGCTGGAAAACACTGGTGGGGGTGGTTGTAGACCTCAGACAGGAGATTCCGCCCAGTAAAGAGAAACAGAATCTAAGACCTGCATGAAAAAGCTGTTGGCCACCTCTCCAGAGCTGCCGCACATGCCAGAGGACCACTCCAGCCCCTCGTCGCCTCAGATCCCCCAGATCCCAAAGGCAACAACAGCTAAGGCTGTGAAATAGCAAAACCATAAGGCTCCTTGAAGAAAATATAGAATATTTTTATGACCTTGTGGTAGGGAAAGACATCTAACTGTAACAAGACCCAAAAAAGTTGCTAAGCATAAATAAAAGATCAGTGAATTGGACCACATTAAATTAAGAACTTCTGTTCATCAAAACACACTATTAAGAGAGAGAAAAGGCAAGCAAGCATATATGGAAAAGATTTTGTACCACATAACCAACAAAGACTTCATTGTCATAACATAAAAAAGATGTCTTACAAATCAGTAAGTAAAATATATACAACCTTATAGAAAAATCTGCAAGAGTCACCAGTAGGCACTTCACAAAAGAGGATATTCAATTGCCCAATAAATATATGAAAAGGAAGTCAGTCTCATTAGTAATCAGTGAAATGCAAAAATTGAAAGCAAATTGAAGCATACTGCAAGAGAACACTACCCAGAATGGCTAAAATTGAAAGATATGACCATAATAAGCTTTGGCAAAGATATAGAGCAAAAGAACTCTCATACGCTACTGGTAGGGTTCAAAATTGGTATAATCCCCTTGGAGAATAGTTTGGCATATCTCTCAAAACCAAGCATACATGTCTGTTACCTAGCAATTCCACATGAACACGAAGAGACATGCTCAATAATGGTTATAGCAGTTTTGTTTGTAACAGTCCCAAACTGGAAACAACCCAGATGTCTATCAATAATAGAATGGTTAAATAATTTGTGCTGTATTTATAAAAAAGAATTTGAGGCTGGGTGCAGTAGCTCATGCCTATAATTCCAGCACTTTGGGAGGCCAAGGTGGGCAGATCACTTGAGGTCAGGAGTTTGAGGCCAACATGGCAAAACCCCATCTCTACTAAAAATACAAAAAATTAGCTGGATATAGTGGTACATGCCTGTAGTCCCAGCTACTCGGGAGGCTGAGGCACAGGAATTGCTTGAAGTGGGTGGCAGTGGTGGGGACAGAGAAGGCAGAGTTTGCAGTGAGCTGAGATCGTGCCACTGTACTCCAGCCTGGGTGACAGAGTGAGACTCTGTCTCAAAGAAAAAAAAAAGGAATTTGATATAACAATGAAAATAAATGAAATCCAGCTGTAATACATATAAATCTCATAAACATAACATTGATCAAAACAAGCCTGACACAAAAAGCATACGGTATAACTTCATGTTTTAATAATTCTAATGACTATAGTATGTAGAGATGCTGGATGAAATGATACAATTGAAAAATGCAAGCAAGTAAAATTGAGGAATGCAAGTAAAATGAAGACATGTGTAATCGTATGTAGAGATGCCTAATTAAGTGATAACATTCAGAAATGCAAGTACTAGCCACAAAAATCTGGCCAGTAGTTATCTCAGCAGGGGACAGGAGGGTGACCTGTAGCAGGCCTGAGGGGTCTTCTGGAACACTCGTCCATTTTTATTTGGGTGCTGGTTCTGCGGATGTTTGCTTTGTGATAATTAATTGAGCTGTACATTTTTAAGCCACTTTCTGTTACATATGTCCCATTCAACAATAAATACTTAGGAAACAAAAGAGAGAGAGAGTTGGTGACACGTACCCTAGCAACCCCAGGGAGATTGCTTTCTAGGTTGAAATCAGTCCATTTGTTAGTGTTCTTTAGACTGGTGCCCATCAGAACAAAAGGAAAATAACCTGGAAACTTAGTGGAGGGTCCTCCCAGGCAAAAGTGTAGGTTGTCATGCAAATTAGATGTAAAACTAGCTAGATCTGCTTCCCTGGAGGGTGGCAGGGCTGGTAAAGAGCCAAACACAAAAATTTGTTTGGATGGCAGCTGCCTGAGAAGCCAGAATCAGGGCTGCAGAGGTGGTTTGCACTTCCCAAATCTGGTGGTTTGGGAAGATGTGGCAGTAGAAGGGGCTAATCAAAATGGTAGTCTCCTTAGAACCCAATCCCACAGTTCCGGCCCAGTAGCTTCCCATGGGTCTGGCATTGGGAGCCAGAGTAAAGCTAAAGGACGAGGTGCCTGAAGCCTCATGTAGGCACTGGGAAAATGATGCCTTCTCCTTCCACAGCAGAGGAGGATGCTAACAGGAGCTAGTGGAGGCTCTAGGAGGCACCTGTGCCTGTGAAACAGGTTGAAGCTCCCATCTCCCAGGCATCCTGCTTGCCTTGCTGTTTGTGCTCCCTTTATGTCTTCTCTGGGAAGACATAATTTCAGGGAAATTGCACTCTGCTTAATTAGAACCTGAGTCTGGAGCTTCCTTTCCCATACTGTCTTTGGGCCTGGCCAGGTTTTTGGGTGTGCTGACTTCAGCAGCAGCTGACAGTCCAGTTCTATCAGAGACAGGAGTTGGCACTTGGCGCAGGGCAGGGGCTTCTGGATGCAATGATTCCAGAAGCATTGTGCTTGGTCTGATGGTGAAGGTGTTGTCTCCAGCATAAGACTGACCTGGGTTTGAGACCAGGGTTGGCCACTTACTGGCTGTGAGCTATGTGACCTTGGCAAATTACTACAAATGTGTAAGTTTTAAATAACAGTGCATCGAAAGCACTTAGTATGGTGCCTGGCACATAGAAAGTGCTCAGTAAGCACTATTGTTTTATTATTTGTTTATCATCAGCAGCAGCAGCAGCAGCATCCCACCCAGATCCAAGAGATTATTGAGCCTTCTTTTCAGTAGGAAGCCAATAGGAAATGGACTTTGGAGAAAGGCACTCCTTACCTCCTTGTGGAGAAATGAAAGGGAGTCCTTTTAGGATGAGGCACAAAGCTTTAGCCCCTCTACACACTGGAGGTGGTGCGTTGGCTCTCTTGAGTGTAGGTCCAGAGGCTGCAAGGAGGCACTTTGTCTTTCCTCTTGGCTGAGGCTGTTTTCTGCCCAGGGGCAGGACACAGGTTGTCTCAAAAAGCAGGGGCATCCTTGCCCTGGCACTTTATTGCTGGACATACCAGACAGTGCAAAACACCTAGAAGAGGTGCCATCTCTGCTACTTTCTGTATGTGCCATGTGCATATTTTTTATTGCTGTCTCTAATGTTATTCCATCATGGTCTTAAGAAATGTCAGGTCAACATCTTTCCAAAGGAAGTATATTGTAAAGGTGCCAGTTTGAGGGAATATGCTTAAAAGAAATGACCACCATTTCTCTCTCTGCCCAGGGTAAACATGAGGAGCCAAGTGTGAAGAAGCAAATAGTGGTAGAAGCACAAAGGCCACATGCAAGTGAGATTGGGAAATGGAGGCAGCCAGGGCCAGAGCCAGCAGCTGGGGTCCTCTGGGTAGCACCTGCTTGCATGGTCCACATAAAGAGACTGGAAGAGAAATCAGAGCAGAGGGATGTGGTAGATTTTCTGCAAAAGTGGCCACCAACAATCTCTCCCATCTCTGGACCTGTGTGTCCCTCCCATAATGAAATAGATTCCATTTCCTGTTCTCTCAAATCCGGGCCAGTCCCATGACTTGCTTTGACCAACAGAATACAGCAGCAGCAGCTATGCAGTGTAATTTCCAGTCCTAAGCCTTAAGGGGCCTTGCAGCTTCTGTTTCCACCCTCCCAGGATCCAGCCAACATGTAACAGTGGTCACCAGGCACCACTAAATGAGAGGCTGTGTAGAAAGAGAATGGCTCAGCCAGGCCAAGCTGTTACAGCAACCCCAGCTAAAGCACATGGCACATGTAAAGTCATTGAGAGTGATCCAGCCCAGCTCCCAGCCGAAGGCAACTGCACACATGACCCTGGCCAACCCCATGTGGAGAAGAACCACCCAGCTGAGTCTTGCTAGCCCATGGACTCATGAAAATATATTAAATCCTTGTTATTTAAGCTGCTGAGTCTGGGGCTAGGTCGTTAGGCAGCAACAGATAACTGAAATAACAATTGTTTAGAGACACTGAAAGGCAGCTCAGTTAACTTCACTAATTCTCCAGTTTCAGAACATAATGCTTATTGATCACTTGTACTTTTGATAAAACATCTATTTTAAGTAGACGCTATGGCCAGCATGCTGGGCAAGTAGGAAGTCAGTGCCAACAACTGAGACTTGTCACAGGTTTGTAATCAGAGACGAGCTAAGGAAAGTGGGACCACACGATGATGAGCACTGTCATTTGTTGAGCGCCTCCCTCCCATGTGATGAGCCCTCTACACCGGTCTTTACCGTCATCATTTCATTTTATCCTTTAGAGGTCAGACTTGTAAAGTGTCTTGTGTTAGAGATGAGGAAACTTGGAGGCTTAGAAAGCAGAAGCATTTGCCCAGGGTTAAACCATTAATAAACAGCACAGCAAGTATTTCAATCCAGAGCCATTTGGTTCCAGGATCTGAGCACTTGACCTCCAAGCTATGCAACCTTTCATGAGCCAGAATGGTCCAACTGTTTCCTCTGACTGCAGGCTGGGGTTGGGAGGGTTGAGAACTTACAGAGCAGGCTCTTGGGGAACTCCTTTCTCTCTCAGGAAGAGGTAAGTATTTTAATAGCCAAGAAGGTACGACATGAAGGCAGGGATGAGTACCTCCTTTGGGGCCAATGAGGCACGTGGTGTCTGAGGACACAAGGCTCTCTCTCCCCAGAAGCAGCACATTTGACATTATGCAGTTTCACATTCTGTGCTCTTCATTTCTAAGAACAGAGTTTCCTCTTTGAAATCCACAAGTAGCCCCAGGCCACTCTGAGATGCAGCTCTGTGGAGTTCCCTCTTGTCCTAGAAGGAAGGAGCCTCATTTCTGCCCCCATTTAATCTTGGAAGCCTTCCTGGGAGAGTTTAGCTTTGAGCTCTGTTTTGGAAGCAGTGAGGGAGGCAGCTGGATGAATGCTAAGTAGGACATTTTTAGTTTGAGCAGCAACTCTTGAGACGCTGCATTGAAAATCTCAGTAAAGTGGAGAAGGCAGAAATAGTTTATATGTTGTACAGCAAAATTACAATTCAAAATAATTTCGGTGGGTTTCAGTGATGGGCCAAAATCAACATGACAACCTTTTGCAGAGACAAATGTGAACTTCCAAATGAAGGTGCAAATGATCATTTATACAATTTCAGGGTGGGGTGGAGCTGACTTGAAAGCACTTCATGGGAAAAGTAATTGGGGGTTTGGGTGAATAAATATAAACTCCAAATAACCCAACAGTGAGATGCAGCTACCGAAAGATCTAAAGCAGTTTTAAGTTGCATAAATACATGTTTACTGTGCCAGTTTAGATCGAGGGAGGTAAAAATGACCAAATATAAAGACTGATGCAGTTATGGGTGTCTCTCCTTTAAATGGATATAGATTTTGGGCTTCCAGGAATAACACTGGATCCCTCAGGCCTTGCCCTACTGTACCCCCAACCCTGGAGTTTGGATTGGTCAAGTTTAAGGTCATCTAATTGAGTCATGTTTTCAAGGGGTAAAACCTTCTAAAAGAATTACTGTGTCCAGGCACATGGGTGTGGTCTTGTCCTTTTTATCAGTTTCTCTTGACCAGACCTATTTCCAGCTGTCTCTTTCTCTGACTTTCTCTCTTCCTCCCCTCTCTTCCCACATGACTGATTTAAGTTCCAGGGCCACTGACCAAGCCTAAGAAGACCTGGAACAGGAGGCCAGAACCAGTTCTACTCTGCACATCAGCACCACCAACCTCTCTTGCTCTGTCTCTTGGTCCTTTTGTCCTGGTGCTGGTGGGTGGTATTGGATCTGTCATTTCTCTCTTTGGAGGCAAGTATCTGAGACTCAAGTGTGCCCACTGAGCAGGTAAGCAACCAGGCAGACTGTGGGAGCGGCCCTGGTTCTGGGTCTGTACTGACTCTGGCCTGGACCTGACAAAAGGAGTTTTCTACTGCACTGGTCTTACTCGGTTGAGCTCTGCACTAGGGCTTGCTCTTCTTTGCTTCATCTACGTCTATATTTTCCCTTGGAAACTGGTTGAATTGTGTTCCCCCCAAATCCATATTCCATATGTTGAATCCCTACCCCCCAATGTGTTGGTATTTAGAGATGGGGTCTTTGGGAGATAACCAGGCTCAGATGAGGTCATCAGGATGGGGTCCTCAGAGGGGATTCGTGCCTTTATACAAGAAAAAATGGAGTATTGGAGGTCTCTCTCTCTCTCTCTCTCTCTCTCTCTCTCACACCTCCCTCTCTTTTTCCCTCTCCCTCTCCCTTCTCTCTCTCCAACTCTCTTTTTCTCTACCATGTGAAGACACAGCAAGAAGACAGCTGCCTGCAAGCCAGGAAGAGAGCCCTCACCAGGAACCAAATAGCCTAGCACCTTGATTTTGGACTTCCCAGGCTCCAGTATGATGAGAAATAAGTGTCTGTTGTTTAAGCCACTCAGTTTACAGTATTTTGCCATAGTACCTCAAGCAAACAATTACAGAAACTTATGAAGATAAGAGATTGTTTGAAGGCATGCTCTGTGTATTCTTGTCTTGCTGGCATATTGCACCACCATAATGCCATCTCATAACATCAAGTTAGCCATTATTCTGACGTTGATGGGCTAGACAGTGACAAGAGGGACATGACCAGGCAAGAGGGGGACTTGAGACCGTGGAACTTGAGAATGATTTAGGCGCAGAGCTGCTAACCTCACCTAAGAGGAGGGAGGGGCTGTGAGGAAATCTCCTCAGTGGGGCCATTCCTTGGAAGGGAAAATCAGCAGTCGGCGGCTCCCTTATATAGAGCTTTCTGGAGAAGTACACTGCCCACCTGAGACTAGGGCATGCCTAATGGCAACATCTTCGGGGATGAGGAGCCTAAGAGGGAAGAGGTAGAAGAAAGGAGAGTATTATGAATCCTACCCTCAAGATAGTGAAAGTAGGTGCTCATTGAGGCTTCCAGTTACTATTTTGGCAAGCGAGGCAAAGTTAAAGATAAAAGATTGTGATGTGTCAAACAATATTAAAATTCCACAGCCTCATCACTTTTGGTTTCTTTGTCACCCCTGGTCAAGAAAGCAGAAAAACCCTTCATTTCTTCTCATGGCTGAGAGATACCTCTAATGCCACAGAGGGAGTTGAAGAGACTGGGTCCCCACTTCCTACTAATTGACTTTGGGCAAGAGCATGTCAGTTGGAGTGGGGAGAAACCCAGGAAAGCATAAGTATCTCTGGAGTAGGATAATTGGCTGGAGTGAAAGAAAGTCTCAGTATTCAGCTCCCATATCTCCTGGGCCATCCCACAAAAGGTAATCCCTGGTCAGGGAGCTGGGGCCAAAGGGTAAAGTCACAACAAGGCAATTTTGGGATCTCCCTGAGCAAGACATTGCTAAACCCCACAGACACACTGTCCTGGGGGTTCTGACTCTTGAGGAGGTGCGTTCCTTGCCACTAGAAGAATTTTGAGACTGAGCAGAGATTTTTCTGCTCACTGAAAATTTGGACCAGATACTAGAAACTCGTTGAGGTCCCTACCAGCAATGAGCAGAGAAAAACACCCTCACAAAAACCCAGCACCAAACCTCAGCTTTTGGGAGCAGGCATGGGAGAAGGACCAAGAGCAGATGCATAACTATGATACAAATGCCAGAGAAAGATTCAATGGGCTGTGACTGCTTCCGATGATCGCTTTCTTTTCAACTCATCTGGAGATGATGTCATCTGATAATTGGACACTCACACATGGCCTACTGCCTGGCTGGCCTGCTCTGCTTTCCTGGTCTCTTACTGATCAGAGAGACTCATCTGCAGACATTTTGAGCAGAAAGTCTCTGATGCAGATTTTCATTCATTCACAAACACATGCAGAGGGTCTTTTCTACTCCAGGATCTGTGCTACGTATGGAGAATGTAGAGAAGAAAGACAGTTCCTGCCTTCAGGGAGCTCACAGTCTATAGGGAAGGGAGCCATGGAAATAATAGGGAGTTGGAATTCAGCTGTTCATTTGGTAAATGTCAACTGAATATGACCTATGTGCTAGGCACTGCAGCTTTAGCAGGGACAAGCAAGACATGATCTCTGTCTTGGGGAATTTACATTCCAGTGGGGGAATCAGATAGCAGGCATGTTATACATAAAGATCATGTATGTTGTGCGAAGTGCCATGAAAGAAATTTTAAAAGCAAGGGAATACAGAACGAGAGAGATGGGGACCTGTTTTAAGAACAGATAGTTGGGGAAACCTCTCTGACAAGAAGGCAATTAGGTATCTACCCAAAGCTCAATATGCAGCCAGCCAAAGGAGGAGTGCAGAGCTGAGCATTCCAAGGAAAGAGAGTAGCTACCTTAAATGTAGGAAAGGTCTTAGTGTGTTAAAGAGGCAGAAAGAAAATCACAGGGCCAGTTGTGGAAGGCAATGGCATGAGATGGAATAGCATGAGATGAGGTCAGAAAAAAAGGCAGAAATAAGATTCTACAGGGCTTCATGGGGTTTGAGGGAGGATTTTTTTTTAAGATCAATTCAAGATCAGAATTTCCTGTTTGGGGACTGGGGCAGTAAGGATTTTTTTTTTTTTTTTAAGGATCAATAAGATGTCCAAACTCCTTAGAATTCCAATCATCAGGACTCTGACACCCACCCATGAGTCTGACCTGCCCCTTCTCTGCCCAATCTCCTAGCTCAGGCCTGCCTTCTTTGAGGGATAGAAGGAGGTACATTCTTCCAGGACACAAAGGGGCTTGGGCACTTTGGAAACTGACAACCAAAGTCCTTTGAAGCAATAAGAAAAGGCTCAGGAGACAGACAGTAGAAAAAGAAGAGGGACTCATGTGGATAAGGTCCAGGACTCTGTGTCTTCTGGCCTCGTTCTCCTGAAAGCCACTAACAAGCCAAATTTCTCTGTGTCTCTTTGTCTCTCTCTCCTTCTACATCTTACCTCTCTAGCCTCCCCAGAGGAGAAAGAGTCGCAGAATTTCTCCATGAAGGTTGCATTCTTGGAAGGCCTGGGCTTTTCTGAGCCAGTACTACTGCAATAACATTTACCACATCAATTTTGGAAAGGAAGAAGCACAGGAAGCTGGTCCAGGCAGAAGGCAGAAAACTTGGGAGCTTCTCTGGTTTAATCTTTTCTTCTTTGTTTTATTTTTAAAAATCCACTTTGCAAAGATATATGGTCTCCAAGTTTCTGAAAAGGGAAGCAGCAAAGAAACTCCTTCTGCTGTGAATGAAAAGAATTACATAAACCACAGTAAATTTAGTATGAAATTACATTGCCAGCCCCAGAGGAGAAAGATGCTTTTCCATCATGCATTAGCCATGCTCAGGGATCCATTAGCTTGACTTCCCTGTCTGCCTGCACTTGAAGGGACATGGTGGCATGTAGGTTGGGCCCTTCTCAGAGGATGGAAGCTGCTGGAAGACATTAATTATTTGACCTTGCTTAAAGCCTTGAGTTTTTACAGAATTCCTTCTTTGTATTTATACTTGTCTTTTCTTTACTTTCTAAACTTGGACTTGGGCTCCTGCTGATTCTTAGGCTCCATTAGATCAGAATTTCATTCCGTTTGGAATTTCTCACAGTTCTAACAGTTCTTTGAGTCCTAGGACGCCCATCTACTGGAAACTCCTATGACACTTCCAGGCTGAAAGGAGGGCGCACAGTGCTTCGGCTATGGATTTCTAGGCCAAACTCTTCCAACTTCCAGCTGTGTGTCCTTGGGCAAGTTGCTGAACATTTCTGGGTCTGTATCCTCATCTGTAACATGATGATAATCATAGCACACCCACCCCCTACCTCGAAAGGTTGTTGTAGACTTCAAGTAAGAAAACGTGTTTGTAATGCCCTTAGCACAGTGCCTGATCCCTGGCGATTTTTCAACAAAACTAGCTACTCTCATAGACAACTCGTCTTCCAATTGTTCTGGAAACTTCTGTCATCTCTCTCTGAGATGCCAATTTTATCCAAAGGATGCTATGTAGCCTTCATAATGTGGAGTCCCAGCCAAACACGTTTCACTCATTCATTTATCCAACAAACATTTACTAAGCTCTTACTATGTGCCAAGCACTAAAATCGATTCTGCTAATAAAAACCTGACTAATACACCATCCCGTTAAGAATTTATTGACATTGGACAAGACAGACATAGAAGCAGCCTGGCAGGCTGGAGGAGTCCGTAGCAAACAGGCAGAAGGAACTCCTAAGGCAGGGCTTTGCTGACCTAACTACCCTTGGCTGCTTCATGGCAAAGGCAAGACTTAGAAGTAGCCAGGGGCCCTTCTGTGGGGTCTTGAACAGCAGGCCACCACAGACCTGGGGCAAGGTCATGGCTCAACTTTATGAGGCCCATAGCATCAGCAGGGCCAAAGTGAGGCTGAGTCCACCAGGAAAAGTGGGAGACATAGGTTCTAACCAAATCCAAAGAAAGAGACTAGATCACAAAGTATACAAGGCACAGACTTGGCTTAAAATGCCAACAGATCAAAGACCAACCATGAGGACAAGGGTGTGGCTCTGGAGACCAAAGGGGCTGGAGGACCCTGAAACTTCTCCCTCTACCATGATGTAACATAAAGCCCCCTCCTTCCTTCTTCCACCTTAGTAAGAGGACTAGGAGGACAGAGGAATAGTGTGGGAGACTGAGCAGCTTTTGTTTTGGAGACTGGCATTTCCAAAAAGGGCTATGGCATTATTGGATGAGATCAAGCTCTAAACCAGTTTGGACGTTTAGTTACTTTTCCCCCACCCTTCACCTCTTTTTCTGGGAAAGAATCCCAAATTCGTTTTAGATAATAGAGCTCATTTTCTCTCATATCTGAGTTGTAATGTGATTAAATTTTGTAGCCCTTCTTCCCTTATGTGTATGCTCAGCTCCTAGCAGA
This sequence comes from Theropithecus gelada, assembly GCF_003255815.1. Classification (NCBI taxonomy): domain Eukaryota; kingdom Metazoa; phylum Chordata; class Mammalia; order Primates; family Cercopithecidae; genus Theropithecus; species Theropithecus gelada. The sequence continues at coordinate 104,262,891 of NC_037682.1, read as the reverse complement.
GTGTCTAGCACAGAATCACACTTGAAAAGTGCTGCGAACCTGCGTGCTAACAAAGAAAAGTTGGGGAACAACAAGAAGTCCTATCTGGCTTTCTGCATCCCATGTCTGCAAGATGTAATCTAGTCAATATGCACGCTTTGTATAGAACACAGCCCTTGGCCTGTGGCCATTCCTTCCCCAATCTTGATGCCAGGACTACACCCAGAGCCTCACTGCTCTGGATGTGAGGAAAAGGGCAACAGGCCCATGTAAAGCTGGTGCCAGCATCCATCCTATGCCCAGGAACTTAGTTTATTTTAAACCAACTTCCCAACAATGGACTGATTCCATGTTCTCTACAAGTCCACAGCTCAGCCACACACACACACACACACACACACACACACACACACAAAGACACACAAGACAAACACACAGCTGATTTGAGATACCACATGTGTGTAGGAGTTTTCAGAGTGGAAGGATCTTGGCTCTGGTCCCATGAAGAAGAGGAGGTGAGGGAAGGGGAAGAAGGAGTTGTACGTGAAGTCCCCCACCTCACTCGCAGGCAGACGAGGGGCTAGCATGTGGTAGCCAGGATGAATTATCTTCTTAAGAGGGGCAGAGGCAGATGGGAGGGAATAGTTTCTGGCCCCAATCAAAGAAAGGTTCTACTTCTCACAGGTGTCATGCTTAACTGTTCCTGGTCATGTGAGATGATCTGTGACTCCTGCTTGGGGGCAGGTGGAATCTGGGGAGGGGAGGGAGCTGGGCTGTGGGAATGACATCATGAGAGGAGGAGGGGGTTGCCATGATATCACAGCCATGTGGGAACTTCCCGGGTGAGAAGTCTGGAGGAGGACTAGAGCTCAGCATCCTATTTCTGGCTTTAATAACAGCCCTAGTGACAACCAAACACAGGAGAGGGGTGCAAACAGGCGGGTCTGTCAGGGATCAGCAGCACCTCCTGGAGGAACAAGGGTTTTCAATGAGCTGTTGGTGGACTTTAAGGCCGGGCTGGGAAATGTGAGATGCATGTTTAGTAGTGAGAAGGCACAGATGCCTGACAAAAAAAAAAAAAAAAAAAAAAGGAACATGGTAGAAAATTGCTGTTGCAACAAGGCTTCAAGGGACTTCATGAAATCTGGTTGATAAGCCTGTATGAGCAGAGTGTAGTGGGTATGAGCAGAGGCTCTACCACCTCCCAGTTTGTGTCCTTAAGAGACTGACATAATCTGTCTGGGCCTCAGTTACGTCTTCTGTAGAATGGGGATAATAATAACATCTACATCACAGGGTTGTAAAGATTTAAAGAATGAATACATACTTGTAAAACAATTAAAACCATACTTTGCATATAGTATATGCTCAAGAAAGGTTAACTGTGATTTCAACGGAAAGAGCTCTAGAGTAGGAAACAGAAGACTAGGTTTTAATGCTGATGCTGCCAGTGCCCAGGTGAAGACCTCTTTGAGCCTCAGCTTCCTCATTTGTGTAAAGAAGACATGGGACTAGATAATATCAACCTTCTCTTTCAGCCCCAGTATTCTAAGAATTTGACTTGGTGTTCCTGGTCCACTTTGTTCCAAATTATCCCGGGCACTCTAGTGTCTAAATTTTCACCATTAGGAATATAAGCCTTTGAGGTGCACAAATTCATTAGCCCTCCGCTCCCTTCTAGAGAGAAAATAGGTCCTGGGGGTGATTGATGGGTATGACATCAGTAATACATGGGAGTGGATTAATTCTTCCAAAAAGAAATTGTCCCTGGGTAACATAAGGGCCTGTGTTGTGGAGAACAGGGACAGGGGGAGGGTAAAGGGTCCAGAAAGAAGGGAAATGGGGGAATCATGTATCTAAATTCCTAGCACACAGTTTTTCCTAGGATAAGCCTTGCCCTAAGTGACTTTTACAAGGAAATATGAAGACAAAAGCAACTGCAGCATGAAAGATCTAGGTTAGATACAAGTAAAAATTCAATTAATTGAATGTGAAGGCAACCAAAACTATGACTGCGATGCTGAGGAAGTTCAGGGTGATGGGCTAGATAAGTTCTGGAGGTTCTATTGACCCCTCTGAGACCAGAAGAGGGTTCTTCTGGGTCTTCTGGGCTCCCCTGGGTGTGAACATCTGCCAGTCCTGGCAGAGCCTGTCCTTCCTCTGTATCTCAGCAGTTCTGTGGCTTCTGGAGCAAAAGCTTAATTGGCCTTCCACAGAAAGCACAGGAAAGGGATATGTTACGTCGTGACTCAGTGATATGCTCCCTACTGGGCACTGAAAATTGAGCTCAGAGAATGTTTGAAATGATCTTCAGTCATCAGGCAGAAATTGGAGTGACTCAGATGACAGAATTCGTGTTATGCAAGCCGGAGGCTGAGTATTTGGTAACTGGTCCAGAGAGAGAGAGAGAGACAGAGAGAGTGAGAGAGGAGAGGGGAGGTGGGCAGGAGGGAAACGGAGAAGGATGTGGGAATTCCAGTGACTTATCACCTGCACCCTACAACTGCAGCCCAAGAAAATAGACCAGTGGTAGATGTGAAGCCTGAAGCCACTCTTTGGAGGAAGAAGAGAGTCAAGGGAAGTGAGATCCTCTTGTGTATTCTTGGTTTCTCATAGCTGAAAAGAAATCCAGTATAGTAAAGTGATTTTCCCACACCCACCAGCTGCCCTCGTACAGTGTGGCACAGGCCCCTGTCTGACTGGTGAGGATCTGTCCCACACCAAGGCACCTCAAAGAGGGCAATGGTGGAGAAGGATTCATATAATCATTCGTTCATTTAGTCATTCATTTGCTCCACTTTTATTGAGATTCTACTAAATGCCAGAGGCTGTGCTAGGTGCACACTAAGAAATGAGACACTGCCCCTGCAGAGAATCTGGATAAGAGAACCAATAGGTACAATGTTGTAGTGCCAGGTGGCATGACAGAAGGAGGCAGTGGGTGTTGGGGAACCACAGAAGTGGAGCCCCTAAGTCAGACTCCAGGCTTGGGTGAGACCGTGCTGGTCAGAATCTTGAAGGAGAGCAGGAGTACCTAGGTGGGCAGGGAGGCTGTGAGAGGGCCTTTGGGGCACAGAGAACACAAGTGAAAAGGGTAGAGATGTGGAAGCACACGATGCGTATCGGAAACAGGACACATGAGGTGCAGGTGGGGTGGTGGGCTGTGGAAGCCAGGAAGTCTTAAAGGGCTGTGTGTGCCATGTTAGGGGAGGAGAGGGCTTGGGAAGGAGAGGGATGAACAGTGCTGCTCTTTAGAGAGAAGGCTCTGCTGCACTGTGGAGGATGGATGGGAGAGGGCAGTCTGGGTACCCAGATCCCCCAGGGTCTGCAAGGGAGGAGCTGAGCCAGGGAGGCAGCAACAGAAAGACTGGAATAGAGTTGAGAGATCTGTGGGAGAGGATGAGATCTGGGACTCACAGGACATGTGGATTGAGGGCCAGGGACTGGGAGAATGAAGGAGTAGCAGGGGGCAAGGGACAGAAGCAGAGGCGAGTTGGTGAAGGGAAAGCAACGAAGGAGATGTCTTTCTCCTATTCTAGAAAAAGTGTCCATCAATTCTCTGTACTATTGAACCTTCGAGGTGACCTCCTGTTCAGTACAGGCCTCTCCTCTACAGCACCCCTCTTCGTACTATTCCTCTATTCAGTCATTCAACACCTAATGATCGTGCACTTACCACATGCCTGCTGCAGTGTCAGGCCCTGGGGAAACAAAGTCAAAAGGCCAGTAGAGAAGAATGAAGAAGGACTGGAGAAAAATAAAAGGATGAAGGAATTTGCAACTCAAGGCCAAGAAATGAAGGCTTAAGGGCCGAAGTTTATGGAATGCCTTCTCATTTAATCACCCTGATCCCTCCAACAGCTGGGACTGTTATAATTGTTATCCCATCTTAAGGAAGAGGAGGCAGAGGCCCAGTGGGATTCAGTCTACTTAGTCAGTAGCAGAGCAGAGCTCAGAGCCAAGCCTGTGGAGCTCCAAGGCCCTGGTACTCTCACTTAGTCCATGACACAATGATGAAGTGCTAGCAGACTGCTGACCCCTAGTGAGGTCAAAGCAAAAACACGAAAACAGTAAAACAGACTGAAGTTTCAGGGTGGAAATTCCAGCTGCACACAGGAAGGATTTCCCATCAAGGAAGAGCACAAAACTTTGCTGGTCCCTTGAGAGACCATCCACATCTGTGATGGGTGAAGCCTTGCCCAGAAGCAGGGGTATGAAAATGTAGAATCTATGATTTCCAGAGGTCCTCAACAGCAGGAACAAGCTTTCCTAAGCCCTTCTTGTTTTCAGAAACCCTATCTGTTTGGGGCTGGAATAATATCCACTTGAGGTTGGAATGTTCCTTCTATGGAGCTCTTCTGAACTTTGATCAGCCGTTCCTCGTGTTTTTGATGAATAACAATTTTAAAACAAGTGCAGCTAGTAGACCAGATCTTTGAAACTCAAGGTCTAATTTGGCAGGGGTCAGGGAAGAATGCAGTGTACCTTTGGTGGTGATAAACTGGGACACTAGAGATTTTCCCGAAGACAGTAGAAGGCCTGAAGCAAAACCACAAGTTATTTGAGGGTTAGGGCCTGTGCATAGAGAGTTATTTGTGAAGAGCTGGTTTTACTAATGGTTTTACAAATACCTTTATTTTTTCTCTTTCTCACTATAATAATGAAATGTTCACTTTGGATTTTAAAAAGTGAACATTTGAAAGAAAAAGCCTGATAAATTCATATCGTAAAAGGGATTGTATCACACAGCTGTAATTACAGAGCAAACTCTCCTCTCACCTCTCACTCTTTGGTTTTCTTGAGGAACGTGTGTGTGTATCTGTGTATGTGTGTGAGTATGTCTGTGTGTGTCTTTGTTTATGGGTGTGTATCTGCATTGTACTCTTGATCCTTTGAGAAGCAGCCTTGAGACTGAGTTTAGCACCTTATTAGGGGGTGCCTTTGGGGCCAATGCCTGTGGAAGAGAAAGGACAAAAGTAGAATGCACAGAGGGAGAACTTGAGCTAACATGTAGCCCCAAGGAAGACCTCAGCCAACTCCATGGGAACTCTGGAGCTAGGATGACCCTTGATGTCCTGAGCTAGGCAAGGAGGCCAGGCCCTCATTACCTCCGTAACCAGCCATTGAATGCCAGTTTCCCTGGAAGAGATGTGACCTGGGCAAGGCAGTCTCCTTTCCTTCAGCTGAGGACTGACTTCTGGCACTACCAGCAGCAGGGGAAGTAACTGTTTCGTTACTAATGGCATATGTAGGTAGCGCATCCTAGTGTCCACTACAAAGAGTGTGTGTTTGGGTGTGTCTTGAGTGTGTTGATGTATGTCTGCATGGCCGTTGGTGTGTGCCCCTATATATCTATTTGTCTGTGGAGTGTTGCCCTCTCTTGGATCAGGGACCATGGCAGCACGGCACGAGCCCAGGAGGTGAGCATTGCTATCTGTCGCCTGATCATCCACCCTGCTTCAGTGGCGCCTCCAGTTCCTTCCTGTCTCTTGTCAATTTGGGCCTGGAGAAAGGTATGGAATGTGGGATTTGAAGTGGAGGATGTCATGGCCTCTCCTGAGACTTGATTTCGGTCCTTACTCTGGGGTGAGAGAGGAGAGATCCTCTAAGGCTTCCTTGCACAGATTTTTTAAAAGGTACTCCTTGCTGGCAGGCTTCATGAAAATGCACAGCCAGGCAAACTGACTACAAATAGATCCAGCCCCCACTGGATATCTCTGCTGGGCCCCCTCAAGGGTTGTCATGTCTGGACTGTTTCCTGAGCCAGAAAGGTCTGAATAGGGCTTTGGGGGCCTTGTCACCCTGAGCAGGTCTCCATCTCCAGGACCCGACCCTGCCATTCACTCTATTGTTAGACGTCAGGATGGCAGTATCTGCCATGAGGCCTGTCTCCTGGGTCAGAGTCCTGTCCAAAGGACACTGAAAGTCTTAACTCCCCAAATTCAGGACAGGAGAGGACCTGGGCGCGACCCTGAAGACATTTTGATATAGGTAGGAAATGGAACCTCTCCTGGCAGCCAGTACCCCCAAATGTCTTCCTTATCAAAGGACATATGTCCAGTGCAGTGTTTGTACACAGTACATCCAATGAACAAATGGACTTTGGAGGACGATGAGTGTCCATGACCCAACTCTAATGAGAAAACCAGGTTACTGCCTGCCCTGGAGCTTCTGGCATTAGGTCCAGGCTGGTTCTAGCAGTGGTTCATTCTTCCTTTGTAACTTGATGCTTCACCAAATGCTTTCTCAAAAGGCCTATGACTCACTGTCATAGAAATAAAATCTGTCTTTTTCCAAAGGTTAATGTTGTCATGTTATTTTACACATGTAATTATTGCCATGGAAGATTAACTCTACTAGGAAGAACATAGGGCCGAGTGGCGGGTGGTTTGTGTCCTTCAATTCTTGAATGCTGGAGCTGTAAGAAGCTTGAGATCATCTCATCCAATGGCTGGAACTCAGAGCCTGGAGCAGAATTCTTCCTATCATCCCGTTTGATTGCAACCACAAAATGAACAATGTGAACATGTTGATGCAGGGGATGGCCTCTCCTATGTGCTTCCGGCTACCAGCCTACTGCATTCTGCTGCTGACCTGAAGGCTCGTGGGGCAAAGTGACTTCCCCAAGATCACACAGCAACTCAGAGGCAGGACCAGGGCCAAACCCAAGGCTTCTATGGCAGAGCAGTACTCTCTCACTCCAGAAGTCTCTGGCTCTCCTTTGATCTACTTGGACAGGAGATATGAATGAACACCATGAACTTACTTGTTACCACTGCGAAAGGAAAATATCTTGAGTCCCCAAAATCACTAAGGAAAACTCAAACTGGAAACTGCTTAGGGCAAACCTGCCTCCCATTCTAGTCAAAGTTATTTCTCTGGGCACTGAGACAGATGGATATCTGATTACCTCCTTTGGAAAGGCTCATCAGAAACTCAAAAGAATGCCTGCAACCATCTCACCTATCTGTGACCAGGAAGCTCCCTCCCCCACTGGAGTCTTCCTGCCCTGCTTCAAGTTGTCCCGCCTTTCCAGACAGAGTCAATGTACTTATTACGTATATTGAGTGACGTCTCATCTCCCCCTAAAATGTATAAAACCAAACTGTGCCCTGACCACCTTGGGCACATGTTGTCAGGACTTCCTGAGGCTGTGTCACAGGTGCATCCTCAACCTTGGCAAAACGAACTTTCTAAATTAACTGAGACCTGTCTCAGATTTTCTGGGTTCACACCATAATGAGGTAGCAGCCTGCACAAAGTCCCTGTACTTCTCAACAGACACAGATGCACCGCCCCACACACAGTTTAGACTTCTAGACTATTGACAGGGACTAGGTCTTTATTTTCATTTTTCTTAATCATTTTGGATTTCACCTAACTCAATGCCCGGCATGCTGTGCTGCTCAATAATTGCTTGTTGAATAAAATAAATGAATAATGAATGTTAGTGGATGTTTGTCTTCCCAAAATTCCTGTGGTCTTCACCATAACCTTGATTCAGAATCTCAAATACACGATTTTCACATGGGAGGGGTAAAAGGAGAGAAAAAAAAAAACAACAATACATTTGTTAAGGTCCTATATGGGTAGCACTATGCCAGTGTCTCAAATGTAAATCTTCTCAGCTAATCTCATTTTAAAATTAGCAACCCCAGGTAAGCAGATGTCCCCAGAAAGGAGTAGACCCACCCTCTCCTGGTGCCCATGTATAGGGGCTTTATGTACAACAGGCTTATGGCTGCTTCATCAATTTCTGCTTTTGCTTATCCCCAGTAGATCTGAAAAAGAAAACAACATCAGAACTTCTGAAGACCAAAAGCTCAGAATCCTAAGCTTGCAGCATTCCCTCTCTATGAGACAGAGAAGCAGGAGAATATTAAGAAGAGTAGAAAAAGCTAAAAATATCTTCAAAGCGTATGTAAATTCGGTGCACAGAGAGGAGCTGGCCTTTGGGCTCCAGCTGTTCTCAGGACTAACTTAGATGCCCTTGACATGTAGATCCAGACATTCTCAGAACACATCCACCATTTGTAACCTTTTAAAAATATTCCTAATTGTGTTCCTGTTCTTTAAATTTATCACCCTTGGAGGTTGAGCTACACTATGCTAATGACGACTTTGAAGAACCTCTTCTCCCCCAGCGTCTTGGGAGAAATGTACAAGGTCAAAGACATCCATCCTTGGAATAACAGGTGCCTTTGAGAGGGGCTGTACCCCTAATCATTAGCATGTCAATAGAGAGGGAATCAAAAGATCACTCAATCAACACCCAATGAGGGCATCATTTCAATCAATAGCACAGCTCATAAAAGTCCTAATGCCATCGACACCGCATAAAAACAATTCCTAATTGAGAATTAAACAAACTTCTATCTGATACCATTCTGAACTTCACCCTTTAAAATAATGCCAAGTTCAGAAACACATTTGGCTTCATGATTCCATCTGGTGGATTCTATACATTTAATGGGTATTTTCCCTCACAGCTGACGCTCTGCTTTCCTGATTCACATAAGAAAATGAGACGGGTGTCATTTCTCCAAAGGCCACAGTGCTAAGTTAAGTGACTGGGTAGGAAGGAGGCTGTAACTGAGCAAATTTAACCTTAGATGACCCAAAGGAGGGCTTGGTCCCGGCTTTCTTGTTTTGCAATCAACACCTACTAAGTGTAATTCAGCTCTTAGATACTATCAATGCTGGCTGCCAGACTGGAAGACAAGTAGCTCTTAATACACTGATGACACAGTATTACTGACATTAGCAGGATGGCCATGAACCAGGTGGCCAATTACTCTCAGAAAGAACAGCTCAATATCAATTGTGCTAAATTCAAATAGTCATACTCGGCAGAGGCTATTCGGCATCCAGATGGATAAGATTTGAATATCTCCATTCAGCAGGACAATTCGTTTCATTATTTGCAGAGTCCTTTTATAGCCAGCTCATCCTTGTGGGCCCTAGAAGACCAGGTCCTGGCCAAAATTAAGTATATTCAGCAGGAATTATTAAAGTAAAAATCTTTCAAGTCAATGTCATCTCACCCTTGCACTAGATGGTTAGAATGCTTAGGATTTTCATTGGAAATCTGGTTAAACTTATGAACAAATACAAAATAGTTTCTTTGAAAAAATCTTAGCTCAGTTTTGAACATTCTGGAGCCTTTTGCCACCTTGCATAGCTAACCTCCACCGGGGAGATGACAGTGCATCCCACTTCATGCTTACAGCTGCCGTCATCGTTGCTTCCTCTTTCTTTGGAAGCCAAAATGTATGGAGCTCCTCTTCATCAACCCCAGCAAGTATGTGAGCTTGCTACACTCACCAGGAACCTCAATCTTGTTAGCAAAACATGGAGCCAACACATTCTCCAGCCACTCATTCCTCCATGCAGATGTAGCAACTTGGTTGCCAATGGGCTGACTTCAGCTACAGATGTGTGTGCAGGCTCTCCATTCCCATCACACACACACACACACACACACACAAACACACACACACACACACAAACACACACGCACACACACACAGAGAGAGAGAGAGAGATAAAGAGAGAGAGCCTGTTTTTCAAGAATGGAGCTTTGGATGGCTTTTAGGCCAGATTCTCACTTTTCAGGTTGCCTCCTCCCTATTGTCATTGCCACACCCTGGTTGGGTTTCATTTGTTTACCTTGCTGGGGCCACTAAGAATGTTGCTGTTTGTAAAACCCTGCCAGTGTTCTCCAAGATTTAACCCGTATCTTAAGTCTTACCCGGAAACATATATATTGGAGCAATAGATAAGCCCTTTAGGGTCACACAGTAGGGTTACAGCCAGCAGGCAAATTAATAGCACAGACTCAGGCCACCCAATGTCTTCCCCCTGGCTCAGAAGGTACAAGTGAAGTTGGAGGGGAGGGATTCCAGGGTTAGTCACAGCTTTCACTTTTCTGCTGCTCCTTCCTGGCAAAGTTAACCGTCCTCGGTGCTCGATTCAGTACTAGCTGGAAAGTCCACATGCAATTGTTATTAACCAGAGATGGCAAATAATATTAATTATATCGATTAATTGTATTTGTGTTCATTAATATGTGAATGCTGATTAATTATATTAATATTAATTATAGGAATAAATTACAGTATATTAATTACTTTGATTCCATGTCTATGGCAGACATTGTTATTCGGTAATGATACACTTTTCTATTGGGCCTAGGTGGGGCCTCACAAACCCTCTCAGCACAGTGTTTGAGACAGCAACCACCAATCAGAGTTGGTTCAGAGACAAAGCCTATTTCTACTTGTTCTCCATAGCCAAGCCTCCACTACCTCTGGTAAGGACCTAGAAACTGGATGAAAATCCAGGAGTGGCTGGCACACACCTGTGTTGCTGAACTCTGGCTTCCCATGCTACTCAGAATCTCTGACCCACAGGGACTTTGTACTGACAAAGTCTTGCTGGGAATGGCCTTTCCTCGGCTCTACATCAAGCAATGAATCCTCTCACAATTTTCCCTTTTTTCCTACAGAACTGCAAGAAGCCCGAAGCCACAGATAATGTTTGGGGGCATGAACTTTGCTTCCTGAGTTGGGGATAGGCTGTTGCCTCATAAATTGCTTTTTCTCAGCTTTCACTTAAACACAATCTAAGAATGCTTTTTCTCCCTTCTCCTGGTCTTTAAGGAACACTGTCTCTGGAGCTAAAGTTCCTCATCTCTGATTGGCCTTGCTGTGGGGGAAGCAGAGGAGAGGCCTTGCTAAGGGTATATAATATCACATTGGCTATCCATAGAAATGTCCACACAGAAATAGGATTTAACATCATGAACTTAGTCTAAACAAGGAAACAATATTAAGAATAATATTTGGTATTTTCTAAGATCTTTTTGAAGATGGTCTTCATATGATGTTTTGAGTTTCTCCTTGAATTAAATTTTAGGGAAACAGACTGTCCTTCCTGATAAATGGGTATTCTTTGCTTTAGGCCTCCTTTCCCTGGCTACCAGTGAACTCACAGTGATGTTTTGTGATACGTCTTATCCTTAGTTGAAGGTCCTGGATAATTATCTTCTTCATTTGTAACTGGATTTTCTTACTCTTCCTTAATGTGTATATATCTTCTATTATACGCCCTCTTTTTTCTTGAGAAGTGAGTGGAGTACTTTTAATAAATAATGAATCAGCTACTGAGATGGGGACAGATCTCCAGGGGATGGACTTTAACCGTGATTCAATTCACCAGTCATCAACTGACCCCTCTTCTGAGCCAGACCCCAAGGCCTCCCTGAGTGTTCTCTAGGAAGAGATGTTAGATATTTTGAAATTATTAAATGCTCCTGCATTTCAAACTCAGCAAAGCCTTGTCAATAGTTGACGTGCTCTATTTTAGCACAATGACAAATCCCAAGTCCCCAAACTTGCATCATATAAAATATGAGAACATCCATGACTTCAACTTCACCTTTAGTTTCAACCTCTCTCCCAAATTCCAGACCCATATTTCCAATGGTGTTCTGGACATCTCTTTTTTTTTAATATTCCAGAAGCACCCTAAACCTAACAGGTGCAAAACTGAACTCTGTGTTTCTACTCCGCACTCCTGCAAATCTGTTTCTCTCTCTATATTTTCTGTTTCAAGTAATGGTATCACCGTCTACCGAGTTCCCAAGCTAGAAACCTTGATGACGCTACACCATCCATCCAATCAGTCTCCACATGCTACAGAATGAGCTTCAGCATAATCTTCTGCACCTGACCTTTTCCCAGAGTCCCCACTGTCACTGTCTCAGCACAGGGCTTCTTATTCTCTCTACTGAACTATTGCGACAACTCCCTAAGTGTTCTTTCTGCCACCAGTGTTTTTTCTTTTTCTTTCTGTCACACTACCACCAGTGTCATCTTCCTCATCACTTTCTATTTAAGGACATTCACTGGTCTCTCAGTGCCTATAAAATAAACACTAAATTGCTTAACGTAATGTACGAGGATTTGCGATCTAGCTCCAACTTTCTCCAGTCCAGCCTCACATCTTACTTTCCGTTAAGACCCCTAGGGCTCAGCCATGCTAAATTTCTCATTCTTTCTAAAACAAGCTATGTGCTTTCATGACTTTATGCTTCTGCAATTGTTATTCCTTCTTCCAGAAATACTATTTACATGGTCTACTACTTCTCTACCTGGAAATTAATTTTTACTTTTCATGAATTAACTCTGTCAGTAATACTCCAGCCACTCACCCTACAATTAAATCTTTCTTCACTTTTCTATTCTTCCCTTAGCTGTTTTTTTAAAAAATATTTTTCCTAGAAATTATCCAGATATATATATAAAATATTTGTTAACATGTTTATCTCTGCCCATCATTTTGAGCTAATTTAGGTCAAGCCCATATTTTAAAGAGCTGCAGTAAGAGGAACAATGTTGATCCTTATTAAATATGAATAAAGAAAGCATTGGAATATGAAAATCGAATAAGTAGCCAAACGTGGGATGATTTTTTAAAGTCTTCACTGAACTGCTTTATTACTGCAGGACCACTTATTTAATAGGTGTGAACTCCTTAAGGTATAGCATAATAAAGAGAAAAGCAAAGGCCATTTTAGCTTACATTATCTTAGAAACTCTGGGACATCGGGATGCCTTCTACTCTTGGCCATTTCCTTTCAGTATTCTTCCTCTGCCCTCACCATAACAACTCTATCTTATAACAAGCAGCAAGAATATTCTTAGAAGATACAAAAGGAACAAGTCCAATCATGCATCTTTGCTCTCAACCTGGAGTAGCTTTCTCTAGTCTTATCCCACAATAGTGTCTTCTTGTGGGCTTTTTGCATCTTGTGATAAATCTCACTTGCCCATAAGTACTGAATTTTTTATATGTAAGGTGCCAGATTGTATTTGCCAACGCTGGCTGCAGCAATACCTCCTGTCCTACTTGCCCTTCTACAGTGTGACCTTACCGCACCCCCAGCAAGATTTGCCACTCTCTTCCCTGTGAATCTGGGCAGAGTTTTGATTACTTTGACCAGCAGAGATGAGACAGCCTTGAGGAGATAGTGATTGATGAAGGCTCAAAGACAAGACTGGGGAAAAAGATATCCCTTATCATATAGTGGCAGAAAGTTTGGCAACATTGTTTTTTTGTAATGTTCCTTGCAGTGTAATTGTTTTTTGCAATGACATGAAAAATAAAAATAAACCTAATGAGCTGGTGGATTTGGCTAAGAGGATTTTCAAGCAAAATATCAAAGTGCCCACTGAGTTATTTTAGGCCTGTAAAATAAGATACATATAGATGAGCCAAAAAAGGAACTATTGCCTTTTAAATAAAAATTTACAGGAAAGAGAAAGGCATTCTCTCATAGCAAAAAATGTTCAAAAGCCAAAATGGCCTCAAGGTGAAGATCAAATCCAGGGTACTAAAATATAAAACTATCTCAGAGTAATCATGAAGCCAAAAGCATGCCTTTAAAACTCCTTATTAGGGCCTCAGAATTATATAAGCTTATGCTACATAGACTTTTTCAAATAGACAAAAGGCTTTCTACGTTTTTTTTTTGTTTTTTTGTTTTTTTTTTTTTTTTTTTTGAGACAGTTTCACTCTTGTTGCCCAGGCTAGAATGCAATGGTGCAATCTTGGCTTACAGCAACCTCAACCTCCCGGGTTCAAACTATTCTCCCTCAGCCTCCTGAGTAGCTAGGCTTACAGGCATGCGCCACCACACCCGGCTAATTTTGCATTTTTAGTAGAGATGGTGTTTCTCCATGTTGGTCAAGCTGGTCTCAAACTCCCGCCTCAGGTGATCTGCCTGCCTCAGCCTCCCAAAGTGCTAGGATTACAGGCGTGAGCCACTGCACCCAGCCCCTTCTAAGTATCTTAAAGGAATTTCTTGCAAACCTCCTCTATTAAACAATATGGTTTCTAAGATTCTTAAGGGGCTTGTCTTATAGAAATCTCAAGGTAAAGAAGGGTTAATCTCAAAGAGATTTGTGAGGGTGGGGTTTAACTTAAAAAAGTGTGGGAAAAGATAATTAACACAGGAATCCCAAAAATATTTAACAGAATTGTACCAGTTTGGACAGAAAGGGGCACAGAAAACAGAAAGTAAACAGAGGTCTTTGAATCCCTGAGCTCTTATGGAGAGAAAGCTGGCTGAGAAGGCTACGTTGTTGCAAACATGGACATTTTTTTGTGGAAAAAGAAGCCAAGAGTCATGGAGGACAACTCCAGGGAGCAGGACTGAGCCCTACCTAGGAAACTGACATGTGCTTGGCTGAATTTTTGAATTGGGATGGATCAGTGACTGCTGTGTGCCTTTCATTTCTCTTTTAGAATAGGAATATTATACTGATTATCATATGCCTTTCTCACCTGCATGTGTCCATGAATGAGAGGCACATAACTTGTCACTTTAATTCATGTATCTTTACAGCAAGAACTATACTAGAAAAGTTGCACCAGAGAAGCCCTAAGGTCAACTGAACAAAACTTAGTTGACAAGATCTTGGACTTCGAACTGATGTCACAGTGGGATGAGACTTTGAAGGGCATGGGGAGAGTAACTGAGTTTCACATGTGAAAGTGGATGTGCATTTTTTTTTGTGATCAGAGGCAGACTGTAGCAGATACTATTTTTCAAAGACAACTGCAACAATATCTCACATCTCACAAGCACTTCTGCAATGTAATCTTGCTAGTATTCTATCAAGAAACAGTGCCTCCATCCCTTCCCTTGGATCCAGGTGGGCTTGCAACTGCTTTAGCAAATAGGGTAAAGGAGAAATAATGGCATACGTCTTCCAAGGCTGGGTGATAAGAAGTGATAAAGTTTCAGCTTTGTATACTGGAACACTTGCTTTTGGAGCCCTGGTCATGATATAAGAAGTCCAACTGCCCTGAAACCACTGTGAGAAAGTCCAGGTCTTAGGGAGAAACTGTATGTACATGCTCAGGTTGACTGCCCCATATAAGATTGCAGATTACAGCTAGCATAGACTACTGGATATGTAAGTGAAGATATCTCCAGATGATTCTAGCCCCTAGCCAGTGAGATGTCCCAGCATAGGTGCCAGACATCATGAAAGAGAGCTAAACCAACACTATTGTACTCCATATGAATTCCCAGCTTGTGTGATCCGTGAACATAACAAAGTATTTTTTAAAAAATCATTTAGATTTAATTTGTTATAGGCAATAGAAACTGGAACATATGGACATAGGTCAACTTAAAATCTTATCACTTAAAATACTGCTTAAGCCCCCCCCTTACCAAATATTGCAGATCAGAGAAAATGCAAAATTATACATATATGAATATATATGTATCTTATATGTTATATATATATATTATGTGAACTAAAAGAAAGGAGAAGGTAAAATTCTGTAAAAGAGTAAGAATGTAGATCACTATTTATGAATGTATCTATTTATTAGATAAAGAAAATATTAGAGGACAGTAATGTTATCCAGAAAACTAAGAGGAATGAAATACTAACCTAAACAGGGTTGACTCCTGATGCTGGCACCTTAGGTGGTACAATTTTCTTTTAGGCCTTTAATAGGTTTTCTAAAATTAAAAACTTGTCAAAAAGACTTTTGTTTCTGTCCAAGATGGAGTATGAAAGACCAGAATTAGCAAAATTTGTCCTAAACTAAATGCTGCTCTAGTGCTGCCTAATAAATCGTAAAACCAAGACTGAAAAGAATCAAAGTATTTTTCAAGTATCTGAATTTTGTCCTGGAAAAAAGCTCCAGAATATTTATAAGAATTCATAGATAAATATCTAGCCAGCACCCAACAAGTTACTTCATGTCTGGCATCCAATTAAAAACTGATAGACATTCAAAGAAGCATAAAAATATGTCTCATAATGAAAAAAATCCAGTTAATTAAAACCAACTCAGAAAAGACAAAGATGTTAGACTAGCAGAAAAGAATGTTAAACAGTGAAACAGTTCTTATAAATTATTTCCATATGTTCAAAAAGTTTAAATAGAGATGTGGCAAATATTAAAAAGATCAAAATGAACTTCTAGAGATGAAAATTATGATGTCTAAAATAAAACTACATTAGATGAGATAAACAGTATATTAAACTTTGCAGGAGAAAAATTAGTAAACAATTTAGCAAAGACACAATTCAAAATGAAATGCACAGAGAAAAAGGAATTGTATAAAATTAAGTTATGGGACAAGTTCAAGCAGTCTAATA
The DNA here is from genome assembly GCF_003255815.1 of Theropithecus gelada. NCBI lineage: Eukaryota > Metazoa > Chordata > Mammalia > Primates > Cercopithecidae > Theropithecus > Theropithecus gelada. Next base: position 104,246,722 of record NC_037682.1, on the reverse strand, counting down.
TTTATTTAAATGGAGTCCCTGAAAGATGAAGAAAGAAGAAAAAATATTTGAAGAAATAACTACCAAATTTTTTCTGAATTTGACGACTATAGACCCACAAAGATAAGAAGCTCAATAAACCCTGAGCACAATAAACATGAAGAAATTTACATCAAAGACAATCATAATCAAATTGGACAAAACCAGTACTAACAGAAAGTCTTTAAAGCAATCCATGGGTGAGGTCAAGGGAGACACTTTATGCACAAAGAAACAAAGACAAAGATGACAGCAGGTTTCTCATTGGAATTAATTCAAGGCAGAAGAGAGTGGAGCAGCATCTTTAAAGCTGCAAAAGAAAAACTATCACCTAAAATTCTATATTCAGGAAAAGTGTTTCCAGAAGAAAAAAAAAAGCAAAATAAACACTTTTTCAGATGTACAAAGCTGAAAGAATATATCAGCAGCAGATTTGTACTATAAGAAATGTTAAAGGAAGGAAGTCCTTTAAGGCAAAAGAAAATGAAACTAGATAGAAATCTTGATCTATACAAAAGAAAGAAGGCCATTGGAAATGGTATATACATAAGTAAATATATAAGATTTTTTTCTTATTATTTAAGTATCTTTAACAAATAATCGATTGCTTAAACCAAAATCATAATAATGATATGGGATTTACAACATGTAAAATTAAAATGAATGGCACCATCATCACAAAGAATGAGAGGGGAAAAATCTAAGTATATAAGTCTAATACTTATATATTATATACAATGACACTGTATAATATCATTTGAAGATAGAATGTGATTAAAGATATGTATTATGAACCTTAAAACAAGCATTAATGTAACAAAACAATGACACAGCTAGTGAGCCAAAAGTGAGATAGAATAGAATTACAAAAAAAAAAAAACAATTAATCCAAAAGAAGACATAAAAAGTAGAGAAAGGGAACAGCAACAACAAAAAACCAAAATGGCACGAGGAGAAAAAATAACAAGATGATATATTTTTAAACCTAACAATACAATCACATTAAATATAAGTGGTATAAACCAAGGGTCAGCAAACTAAGCTCTATGGACCAAATCTGGCCCATAGCCTGATTTTATATGGCCCTTGACTAAGAATGGTCTTGCCATTTTTAATGAGCCATTAAGAAGGAGGAGAAGGAAGAGAAAGGAGAAGGAGGAGGAAAGAAGAGGTAGGAGGAGCTGGAAAAGGTAAAGATCATATAGACTTGGTCTACAAAGACTAAAATATTTACTCTCTGGTCCTTTACAGAAAAAATTTCCAACTCTTGGTCTAAACATGCCAATTAAAAGGGAAAGATTATTATATTACATATAAAAGCAAAGCTCAACTATATACTGCCTACAACAAAGACACTTTAAACACAAAAAGAGTAAAAGTAAAATGATGGAAAAATGTACTACTGATCAACACTAATTAATGCCATCAATGCTTACACTAATCAAAAGAAAGTGTTGTGGTTATATTAGTATTAGATATCAGGGCAAAAAATACTACCAACAATAAAGAAGGTCATTTTGTAATTGTAAAGAGAATAATTCATCAAGAAGGCATAATAATCCTAAATGCTTATGCACTTAACAATATGGTTTCAAAATGTATAAAACCAAAAAATGATAGAACTACAAGGAACTAAATAAACTAGTCCATAATTGCAATCAGAGATTTTAATACCCATCTCTCAATAATGAATAAAACAACCAAGAGTATAGAAGACTTGAACAACACCATTAACCAACTTGACCCAACTGACACTGATAGAACGTTCCACTCAGCAACAATAAAATACACAACCTCTTCAGGAAAATACAGAACACTTACTAACGTAGATCAAAATCTGGGCCATTAAGCAAGTCTTGATATATTTAGAATTTTAAAGATTTCAAGGTTCTTTGACTACAGTGGAATTAAATTCAAAATCAGTAACAGAAAGATATTGAGAAAATTCCCAAATACTTGGAAACTAAATGACATATTAAGTCAAAGAGGAAATAAAAAGAAATAAAAGGTATTTTGAACTGAATGAAAAGAAAAACACAAATCAAATTTGGGGGACACAGCTAAAGCGGTACTTGAGTGAAATTTACAGCACTCAATGCCTATATTATAATATAAACAAAGGCTCAAATTAATGGGTCTTACTTTTTGTCTTAAGAAATTAGAAAAAGAAGAGCAAATTAAACTCATATTAAACAGAAGAAAAGAAATAATAAATATCAGAACACATATTAGGCTGTTCTTGTGTTGCTACAAGGAAATACCTGTGACTGGGTAATTTATAAAGAAAAGAGATTTAATGGGCTCATGGTTCTGCAGAATGTGCAGGAAGTACACTGCTGGGCTTCTGCTTGGCTTCTGATGAGGCCTCAGGAAGCTTATAATCATGGCAGAAGGCAAAGGGGGAGCTGGAACATCACATAGTGAAGGCAAGAGCAAGAAAGGATGGGGGAGGTGCCACATACTTTTTGCACAACAGGTCTCATGTGAACTCAGAGCAAGAGCTCACTTATCACCAAGAGGATGGCCCACGCCATTCATGAAGGATCTGCCCCTATGATCCAAACACCTCCCACCAGGCCCATTTCACCACCTCCAGCACTCAGAATTACATTTCAACATGAGATTTGGGTGGGGACAAATATCCAAACTATATCCAAGTGGAAGTCAAGGAATGAGAAATCAGGGAAACCAATAGAGAAATTTAATGAAACTTCTAACCAGACTAATCAGGAAACAAAGAGCGAAGAACCAAATTAGCAATATCAGAAATAAGAGAAATGGCATTTTTATATATCCTACAGATATTAAAATGATAATGAGGGCAATGTTATGCCCATAAATTCAACAACTTAGAAGAAATCAATAATTTCCTTGAAAGACACAAACTACTAAAGATCACTGAATGAGAAGTAGCCTGATTAGTGCTATATCTATTGAAGAAAATTAATTTGCAGTTAAATAAAATTCCTTTCAATAAATAAAATTTCAGACCCAGATGGCTTTATCTATGAATTGTACCAAATACTTTCAGAAAATGGAATAGGAGGAAATTCTATCTCCCAACTCATTCTGTGAAGGCAGCAACACCCTGATTCCAAAACTAGACAAAGACATTACAAAAAAAGAAAACTACAGACCAAACGTCCTTGTGAACATTAACACAAAAATTCTAAAGAAAACTTCAGCAAACTGAATTCAACAACATATAAAAAATAATACATCATGACCAAGTGAGTTTTGTCCCAGGGATGAAAAGTTGGTTTAACATTTTAAATCAATATGATTTAACATATTAACTCATAAAGAAAAAACTCATGTGATCACTTCAATCGATGTAGTAATTGACAAAATTCAACATCCATTCATGGTAACAAAAAAAAAAAAAAAAATTCTTAGCAAACTGGCAAAAACAGAGAACTTCTTCAATCCATAATGGCATCTATGAAAAACCTACAGCTAATATCACACTTAGTGGAGAAATACTGGGTGCTTACATTCATAAAATTAGGAGCATGGCATGGTTATTTGCTCTTGGCACTTCTATTCAACATTGTTCTAGAAGTTCTAGCCATTGCAATATGAGAAGAAAAAGAAATTAAAACACCCATGTTGGAAAGGAAGAGGTAATACAGTTTTTATTTGCAGATGATATGGTTCTTTATTTAGAAAATACAATGGAATATGCAACTAGAGCTAATTAAATGTCTTACAAAATATCCTTTGCAATAGTACAAGAATATTAAATATTTAGATGTAAATGTAACTAGTGACATCAATACCTATACATTAAAAACTATAATACAATATTGAGAGAAATTAAAGACCTAAATATACCGAGAGATAATATCCCATTTATGGGTCGAACAACTTAATATTTTTATGATGTTAGTTTTCAGCAAATTGATAATTCAATTCTGATGAAATCCCAATGAGCTGGTTCTAAAACTCTTAAGGAAATGCAAGGACCTACAATATCCAGAACAACGTGAATAAAGAGACAGAGAGTGAGATAATGAATGCCACCTTATTTAAAACCTTATTACTAATCTACAGTAATCTAGACACTTTAGTATTTATGCCAAGATGGACAAATAGAAAAATGAAAATTAATAGATAATTCAAAACAAATTCACATGTATATGGACACCTGACTTTCGAAAAAGGTGCAAAGACAATTCAGCGGAGAAAGGACTTTCAACAAAAGATGAAAATATTTTAGTCTTTTCAACAAAAGATGCTGAAGTAATTATTTACCTATATGTTCCCCCTGCAAAAAGATAAACTTCAATTCATACCTTGCACCATTTTAAAAAATTGACTCAAAATAGTTCATTGACCTAAAAAATTATTTAAAAACTGTGTGAGGCTCCAGAATTGTGTACAATGCTCTCCTCCAGTGCTAATCCCAGCAGAATAACTCAGTTGTTTTAATTTGGAATTAATTTGTTACGGGAAGTCAGGGACCCTGAATGGAGGGACCGGCTGAAGCCATGGCAGAAGAACATAAATTGTGAATATTTCATAGACATTTATTAGTTCCCCAAATTAATACTCTTGTGATTTCCTAGCCTGTCTTTACTTTAATCTCTTAATCTTGTCATCTTTGTAAGCTGAGGATATATGTTGCCTCAGGACCCTGTGATGATTGCGTTAACTGCACAAATTGTTCATAAAGCATGTGTGTTTAAACAAGATGAAATCTGGGCACCTTGACAAAAGAACAGGATAATAGTGATATTCACGGAATAAGGGAGATAACCATCAGGTCCGACTGCCTGAGAGCTGGGCGGAACAGAGCCATATTTATCTTCTTACAAAAGCGAATAGGAGAAATATCACTGAATTCTTTTTCTCAGCGAGGAGCAGCCCTGAGAAAGAGACTGTGTTTCTAGGGGGAGGTCTCTAAAATGACCGCTCTGGGAATGTGTCTTATACAGTTGCAAATAAGGGATGAAATAAGCCCCAGTCTCCCGTAGTGCTCCCAGGCCTATTAGGATGAGGAAATTCCCGCCTAGTAAATTTTAGTCAGACCAGTTGTCTGCTCTCAAACCCTGTCTCCTGATAACATGTTACTAATGATAGTGAGTGGCCAAAACTTCATTAGCAATTTTAATTTTACCCTGGTGCTCTGCCCCCATTTGCCTTGTGATATTTTATTGCCTTGTGAAACATGTGATCTCTGTGACCCACACCCTATTCGTACACTCCCTCCCATTTGAAAATCACTGATAAAAACTTGCTAGTTTTGCAGCTTGGGGGGCATCATGGAACCTGCCAAAATGTGATGTCTCCCCCAGACACCCAGCTTTAAAATTTCTCTCTTTTGTACTCTTTCACTTTATTTCTCAGACTGGCCGACACTTACAGAAAATAGAAAAGAACCTATGTTGAATTATCAGGGGTGGTTCCCCTGATATTAATTGTCATCAATTGTTATCCCTATATAATGTGTTCATAAAAACGAAGTGTATGCATTTTAATTGGTATATGCCCCATGAAAGAATGGAAGAAGGTGAACAAAAACTAAACATAACTAATAGTCTGGTTTAACCTTACAAGATCCCATTTTCAAACAAATAGCCAGTTGAGTAAAGAGAACGAAAGGACAAGCCACAGACTGGAAGAAAATATTTGCAAAACATGTATCTAACAAAGGACTTGTATCCAGAATATGTAAAGATCTCCCAAAATTGAGTAAGAAATGTTAAACAATTTATTTAATGGGCAAACAAGTCAAATACACACTTCATTAAAGAAGACACATGATTATCAAATATGTATACAAAAAGATGCTCCACATCATTAGACTAGAGAAATGCACATTAAAACAACAACAGGCACTATACACATATTAGAATGACTAAAACTAAAAAGACTGATTATACCAAAAGCTGGTGAGGATGTGGAGGGACAGAAATTTTCAGTCACTGCTGGTGGGGATGTAAAATGGTACTTTAGAAAAAAGTTTGGCAGTTTTTTAAAAAATTAAATATATGCTTACCATAATATGACCCAGCCATTTCACACCTAAGAATTTACCCAAGTTAAATGAAAACATATGTTCACACAAAGGCTTGTACATGAAGATTCATAGCAGTTTTATTTGTAGTGGTTAAGAATTGGAAACAATCCAAATATCCATCAACATGTAACTGGATAAACAAGCTGCAGTATATCTACACATTGAAATATTAGTAACAATAAGGAATGAACTCTTAACACACACAATAACATGGATGGATTTCAAATAATTACACTGAGTGAAAGAAGCCAGATAAAGAAAAAGAGTTAAAGGTGCACAGAGGTAATTTTGGAGGGATGATGATTATATTTATTATCTTGATTTGTGGCTCTGGTTTTATGAGTATATACATATGTCAAAACTTATCAAATCGTACACTCACTTTAAATGTGCAATCTATTATATATCCATTATACTGAAGTAAAACTACTTAAAAGATTAAAATATTTAAAAAGTATAAAAATACATATAATTTGTACCACTCTGAGGTCCCTTATTTTTAAAAAAAAAATTGAAAAGGCAGGCTGTGAAACATAAGATTCTTTCCATAAGGTGAAAGAAGGCAACAGAAAACCTTGGTCTGTGAGGATCCTGCTAGGAGCAGAGATGATTCTCAATATGTCCGACATGCAGAGTTAATTAATGCTTTTTCTCTTCTCCTGTCATTTGATTCAAATGGGGTTTAAAGAGTCTCTTGGAAATAACAATTGGAACCCTACCCAAAGTAGGTAAGACATCATCAGAGATATCCAATGCTTACCTTTGGGAATTCCCAACAGAAGTGAGATGCAGGGAGGGATGAGGGGACCATGAGAGAGGGGCTGTCACAGTCAATCAGACACAGCTTCAGAACTGAAAGAAGGAGGGGACTGATGGCTCCAGATGCAACTTGCAGCTGTCATGGGAAGCCAGCCCAGCCCAGCCACCATGATTCTGTGTGTGCCCTGAAGGAGAAAGGGGGCAGTGTGTGTGAACTGAAAGGACTTATTCACAGAACTTGGTAACACTTTGGGATCTGAGCCACCCAGCTGGGACACACTGTTGGTCTGAATTGCAGCACCCTCTCCATTGAGTGTAACAGTTCACCTCCTTATAGACTATGGAGCAGCCATGGCATTATGAGCACCCAGGGTATCCTCTGCCTTCTGTGAATCTCCTGCAGGGCCATCTCAGGGTGGAGCAAAGATAATTCATCCCAGTTCAATGAGATGAACAGCAATGGCTTGCACTGCACAGCAATGAAAAGGCTCAAGGACAAGAAGACAGCTGTGTCCATGAGCCCTAACAACAGGGGTCCAAGCAATAACCCTGTGCTCAACCCTGCCTCCCACCACCAAAGCCCTTGCTTGAGAAGAGTGTAGAGAAAAGTGATATTCCCCTCTGTATTAGTCTGTTCTCACACTGCTAATAAAGACATACCTGAGACTGGGTAATTTATAAAGGAAAGAGGTATCATGGCCGAAGGCAAAGGAAGAACAAAGGGACATCCTACATGGTGGCAGGCAAGAGAGAGAGCTTGTGCAGGGGAACTCCTCTTTATAAAACAATCAGATCTCATGAGACTTACTCACTATCATGAGAACAGTACAGGAAAAACCCACCCCCAGGATTCAATTACCTCGCACCGAGTCCCTTCCGTGACACATGTGGATTATTACAATTAAAGGTGAGATTTTGGTGAGGACACAGAGCCAAATCATATCACCCTCTTTCCTTCATAAAAGTGGTACTGACCAAGGTCCCTTAAGAGTGATCTACTCAGAGGTGGCAGTGACAGATGTGCAACTCTGCAGCATTAAGAGCACAGGGTTCTGCAACAAGAAGCCATGGCGTGAACAGTCAGGCAGGGAACCACTCTTATCAGCAGCTCAGGAGTCCTTGCCAGGCTGGTATGACAGCAAGGAACAACGAGGACCAAGCCTTGATGCCTTTAAGGCAACCTCGGCAAAATTTCCAGAAACACCTGGAGGCAGGAAACTGCATATCTATTCATGTACTTTATATACAAATATATGGTGACTATTAAAGTTTAAGTTTTATTGTTAATATGATGCATTTCTACTCATAGGCTGGGAAATAACTGAAAATATCCTAAATTAGTATCTCAGTGAATAGGAGCATATTTTTCTCCTGTAGGAGAAAAGGGGAAGTAGAAACAAACAACAATAACAACAAAATCCCTCTCAATATGGTGGTCCATAATCACAGATGTGTGCCCGAAGATCACAACAATTCAGATTGATCTCCTACAGTGATAATTCTGAGAAATGATAATAATATATTCTAGACCCTGTTACAATGTAATAAAAAGATCAAAGAAAACAGCTCTGTTTAGACAAAAGTAGACACTAAAATTTCTCAGATGTTCTCATTATGACTTTTAAAACATGCTTTTCTATTGGGTACTCAATGTTTAAATGAACCTGTACTTTCCAGTTAGTAAAAGTCCTACAGTATATGGATATCAGTGACCACAGAGAGCCCTACTTCTCTTGATAGCAGAATAAAAATAAACAGAATAAAACTTTACCACAAAGAATTTAGCGCCTGATGGAAAGAGACATAAAGTCCTGAAGTTGTTGTCTAAGTGACATAAATTCCTTGCTGCTCTGAAGCACCTGTCGTCAGAGGCAGAACCATCTCCAGGCAGCCTGACAGTTCAAAGAAACATAAACAACAAAAAATTGGCCCTGTGACACATTGATTTTGTGCTTACTCTTTTATCCCTCAGGCTAAATATTTTTGAATACCCATTTGATATGCTAACTAATAAAAGCAGAGTCCATTCTTTCCATAAATAAATGATTTCGTTAAGGATTCAAATCAGACATGGCAGAATCTCCCCATTTGCTGATTGCTAATGTATTTTAGCCATGACATACATTCTTACATGTTCCAATTCAGCAAAGTCTCTTTCTTATGGAGCGAGATGCCAGATTTGGATGGCGTATGTTTAATCTAGCCAAGGGAACATATTTCCTCCCTGAAACACGGCCCTGACAGCAAGGCAAAGTGTGATGAAGTTGTGTCACAAATAGGTGCGGCTCAATCCATCTGGCAAGGGGGAGTCTGTGCTGCCTAATTAAGAAAACGTAATGATCTGATCTCATCAAACATCCATTTACAGTTTTGATAAGTGAAGTTATCTCGTTAGATTTCTGCAAATGATTGTGAGCTGGTGTCCCTAACAAAACCCACAGGGCTTGGGGTGTGGACTTAGAGACGATGAGATTTGTACGCATTTAGGTCAGCAACGCATATTGTGGCAAAGGGGCGCCACACGACTTTCTGAAGATTCTTGGCCAGTAACTTGCGAAACACTGATCTGATTTGCTTGGAAATTTTTTAAATAATTGGCTCCTGCTGGCTGAGGCCCCATGCCAACACCGTATGGTAATTCATTTGTGACATTCCTAGAAGAGAGAATCTGCCGGAAGAGCTGCAGTAATATGTTTAGGGAATAATCATGCCATCCTCCGAATAGGATGCATAAAAGGAAGCAAACAGCAGGAGGCCAGCAGAGAGGCCTCTGGGTTTCCAGGGGAAAGATTCTCAATTTAAATGGAAATTTTGTAACTCTTCCTCCCCTTCTCCCTTTCCAGGCTCTGAGTAAGACACTGGCTGGGACTGTTTCAAGACCAAGTGTACAATCTTAGAAATGATTATTTAGGTCTCCTGGATTTGCTGTTTATTGACCAAGGCTCTGGAGACTATGATAGTGACTTTGCAAAGAATCTACTTGAATCAACAATTTCTGGGCCTTTGTAGATGTCGTTTGATGCTTAGGAAGCTTTTCAAGAAATACCAGCAGCCTTTAGGAAATAAAGGAAAGTACCAAGGTAGCCCAACATCTCTGAAAATAGTTAAGGATTGTATTGTAGCTCATACCTAGAGTAAAGGAACTTAAAGAGAACGTCTGATAGGTACTAAGTGCGCAAGAAAGCAAACAGTGAAGCTATGGTTTGCCTCCTAAAAGAAGAAAAAAGAAGGAAGAAAGAGAAGGAGAGGAGGAGTGAAGAAAAGAGAAAGGAAACGCAAGAGGGAGGGAGGGAAAAGCAAGTTTCAAGGGAAGAGGTAAGAAGAAAGGCAAAGTCAGAAACTCTGAGCAACAGGAGGGTCCCACAGGGAGCAAGGTTGACCATTTGTCAATATTTTATCAAAACATTTTTCTCCTGAAAAATAAGTTACAAAAATAGCTCTATCTTCTCTTTGTCACCTGGCTAGGTGGGATTTAGCAATCCCAAATGGAGGTGGCATTCTTCGGTAATTGATACACCAAGGAAGACATAAAGGGCACAGTAGAGGAATTTGGAAGTGAACACTGGTCTGGATACTCCATGGTATGAACAAGGCATTCGTGCCAGTTATTTTAAACAACCCAGTGCTGGATGCTCATTTTCAAATCCCATCTCTTGGATTTTCCCATCTGCAAGGATGCAGAAACACAGCATCAGTATCTAGTGGTCTAAAGACAAGAAAAGCAAGGTAGAACCCCAAATCTAGGCAATGTCAACTAAAATAACCCACTTTAACAATGTTCTAAATGCCTACACTGGTGACCCTGTCTCCAAGCATGCTGGAAGATTAATACAAGGAGAATGGAGGAGATGGTGAATGGGATTCTTGCCAACGCTGACAAGAGTTGAGGGTTGAGGGGACAAACTAACACTGGCTGTGACCACCCAATTGTAAGGGGATACAATAAACTCCATCATCAATATTTAAGGAATCTGACCAATTTGAAGGAACAGGTAAGCACAGTGCCAGTGGCTTCTAGGCAGGGACAATTCTGGGGGAAGCAATTAATAGTGACATGGATTCTGTCTGAGTTAGGGTAGATATTGGGTGAAAACTCGGTGACTAGGATTTGGGTTCAAGATTACTGAGCTGGGATCAGAGCTGGGGTCCAAGACGAGGCACTTGGGAGGAAACTGTGCCCGTGCATGGTGATATGAAGGAAGAATCTAGAGCTGGTTGCTTATTCAGCACCTGGGGCTCTGAACATTCTTTGTTGAACCCAGGTGCTCTGACCTGAAAAACAGAAGGCAACAGATTTATATCAAACCTTTCCTGCCTCTCTTCACCCCTGGAGGAAGGGAGTTCTCAATACAACATTAATGTTGGTTCTCCTTGAATCAAGAACTGGACAAGCTGACTGCACAGGGAGCAGGTTATTATTGCTGCCGATGACTCTGCTGAGTCAGACAAGGAAGCGCATAAGAATCTACATGCCAGGAGTCTCCAAATTCCTCCAATTTACTTCTTATAGAGATTAAAAAATACACACACACACACACACACACACACCCCATAGGACCTGTAGCATAAACTTGGCAGGCTTTTACAACTTATTTATGAATACAATTGCATGAGAAGTATTACAAAAGTATAAAAATCAGATCATGTTCTATGATATACTTAAGGATAGAATATGACACAAAATTTATTCTGTCCCAGAAATCCAAGATATACAGAAGCAATACCAAAAGACCACCAGGATAAAGCTATCCTGCAATGTCATTAATTAAGCCAAGAATACATAGTTGTTGACCATGAGTATGTGTAAGAGATTGTGCCAGCTTTTGTGGAGGATTTGAGAATACGTAAGATGGGGTTCCTACACTCAAGGGACTTTTAAACCGATGACCAGGGTAGAGGAGCTTGGGGAGAAGCTCACACATATTAAGCACTGCAGACTCTCCTGTGCCCCTTGGAACTTTGGTGCTCAGGCTAGAACCACAGAAGACCACTCTGCCCATATGTGTAGCAGGAGAGCAGTGCAGAGGAATAACGCCACAGAAGCACCCCTCAGCCAATGACTCCCAGAAGTGATATCTACATACCCTAGTTCCCTTGCCCCTCAGGTGGGATAATTCTGAGGCATGCATTTTGTACCACTTCTGAGTTTCCTCATGGGGTTAAGCTTTGGTCAACTACTGTGGTAGTAGCTTAATAACTCAGCCTTCACTGTCTGCTCCCCTTTCTCCACTCTACTACTGGTATTCCTTGCACCTCCCAAGTAAATGACTTGCACTTGAATCTTTATTTCAAAAAAAACAAAAACAAAAAAGAAGAAGAAGAAGCTTCTGGGGGAATGTAAATCAAGGCAAGCACCTACTGTGTGCTGTGTACCATATTGTCATATACATTCATTATTTCATTCAGTCCCTTTAGCAATTGGACCAAAATATTATCATTCCATTGCACCACTTAACGGCTTAAGGTTCTGCATTAGTTCTCTATCATGTTCAGATTTGAGGGGAAAAAAGCTGTGTCAGAGTGTAGGGCACACAAATTGGGACAGTCTTCTGACCCCATATTCTTTCTCTAGTGGCTATTACCAAGCTGTCAGTCCCTCCTTTTTGGAAGCTGGTTTTCATCTATCTCTAAAATGAGGTTTTAAACGGGACTGACTGCTTTTTAAACTTAAGTTGCACAAATGAGGGTCTCTCTGGATACTTTTACAATTAGAACCAAGAAAAGCAAGCCTCTTCCTTTGTAATCGTGAAGCGGTAAAAGAAGAGTGTCTAGGAGCCCTATGGCCACCTCTCCAGGCTCGTGGAGAAAGTTCTTCAGTGGGGAGAATGGAACTAACACAGAAAGAAAAGCAGAAGTAGCAGGTGGAGAGAGAAGAGAGATTCTCAGTGTCACTTGTCCCTGGAGCCAGACTGGCCCTTGCCCTTCCTTCACATTCATTACAAGCCAATGATGTTTCTTTTTGAATGCAAGTGAGATAAAGTTGGATTCCTGCCACTTGCAATAGAAAGAGCTCTGCCTAGTGCACACAACATGGCAGAGACCACTGACTGGCTTGCTCAGTATTTATCCCAACACGTTTTAGAAGGCAGAGGTTGGAAATCAAATAATACATTTCTCAGGATCTCTTGCAGGTAGAGCTCCGAATATGTCTTAGATTCTATAAATCATATAAGCTCATGTGAGCCTCTGCTTCAGAACTGAGTCCAACAGGAAGAAAGACAGGGTACAAAGCATTCTGTTTGGGGTGCTGATCAAGTAGAGGTGAAGTTTTCTAGAGTCAGCAGCTTCCTAATTGAGGAGATATTTCCTGATTTGACAGCTTTCTGCACTGGGTGGGGGTGGGGGGAGGGCAGCTTTCCTGATCATGCCAGTAGCTGAGTGCTTCTGAGAGTTGACAGTTATTCCTTCTAATAATTTTGCAGTATGCAATTCCCTGTATTAAAATCTTTCCTGTTACACAGAGTGAATTCTGTGATCCATAACTGAAGTCTGATGGAGGTATGCGTGGTCCTTCATAACCTCTTGCTGTCTATTGCTTATTCTCTTGCCCTATCTCCTTCTCCCCCACCATGTTCTCTGAATGACTTGGTGTTTTGCAAACTGATCCATGTAGCGATGTCCGTTGGAGTGCAGAAATGTGGGTCTAACATTTGGGAGAGAATCTAGGCTACAGCGATTTAGGAATCAGCTATATAGAGTGATAAAACAGTTGGTGTGGATGGACTTTGGAGAGAGGAAGTAAGAAAGGATGAGATCACTGAAAACTGAACTTCAGAGAACGCCTGCCTTGAAGGCATAGAAAGACAGAAGGAGCAGGTGAAGAGCCCCCCAAAGCAATGATCAGAAATGCCAGAGGAGCTGTTGTCACAGAAGCCAGGGCAGAGAAGGATTCGTATTAATGTTGAAAAGACAGAAGGGGAGCAGAGAACTAGAGAGGGCATCCTGCGTGTCGGGTAGATTTCTGATGACATTCCTGATAGAGTGGGAGAGATGGAAGCCCAAACATAAGGCATTAAGAAATGGATAAAGAGGAAGAAGGGGTAAACAATGAAATGAAGGGAGAAAGACTGACAGTGTTGCCACATAGTTAATTATGAACAGATGCCCTCCACAAACACCCCCTGCCAGCATTCCTACCTCTGTACATGGAGTTCCTATGATAACAATTTCAGTACATGTGAGATGTGCAAGAGAAAACAGACAAAGAATAGAAAAAGGCAAGTAAATAAAGAGAAGGAGGGAAGTAACTTCAGATGATGCCCAGTTCTATTCCCTACTTCTAGGCTCAAGTCCTTTCTGGCCCTGCTGCCCTTCCTCATCACAGAAGGACTCCCAGTGCCAAAATGTTGCTCACTCCTAGGAATGCCACAATTGCTGTGTTGACTCTTATGTGTTGGTGCCTGAAAGACCACCCCTTTGTGGATGAAATGGTTTCCCCTGAACAAGATGACCCTGGAGTCAATCACAGAGAAGAGACAGGTTAGACAGGAACTAGCATTCGGGGGATGGGACTCAGAAACCTCAGTCTCTGTCTCAATCTCATACCCGAGCTTGAGTCTTCAGAGTCAGGGCCCCAAACCTGTGTTCCTGGTATGAGCACAGATTGGAGATGGTCTGTGCTGCATGGAGGCAGAAAGATATCCTGTAGTGAACCAGAAGCTGGGGTTGTCCTTGTCCCTGGAGCCAGACTGGCCCTTGCCCTTCCTTCACATTAATTACAAGCCAATGATGCTTCCTTCACATTCATTACAAGCCAACGGAATTGGGGGGTGCGTATAGCCTTTACTGTCAGTTTCTCCTCTGTTGCCCCAGCCTTGTCTCTGTCATGCAGGGATGCTCTAGTGAAGGACTCTGTGTCAATTCTTGGGCCACTGTGAAAAGATTATAAATCCTCCCAGAGGCCAGATCAGAAAACCTTGATCTCAGTGAGTCTCTGATTCTGGGACTACCCCCTACTCAGATCTCAGTCAAGGCAGTTTCTGATGATCACAACATTTCCCTTCCCCAGGGTTAGATTTTATTCTCACCCCTTTCAAGGGGCTGTTTGGGGGGGAAAAAAAATCTCCATCGTGCATGCATGGGTGACAGAGTAACTCCACCTTCTATCCATTTACCATTTCACTCAATTATTCGTTCAACATACATATTTTTGACCATGGTCTATGTTTGAGGCATTGTGCTAGGCATTGTGACATAATGACAACAAATCACTGTTCTTCCTCTCAATAAGTTTGCAATGTACTGATTTTCTAGTCTGTGAGAATAGGATGACTATAGTAACCCCATCTGTGCTTCCAAAACCTTTCTTCACAAAGTTGACCATTCAAAATTGCAATGATGGGAATGGGCAGGCACCTGCAAGAGATATGCCATCAGCCTGACCACGAACATGGTTTCCATCCCCGCAGAGCATACGAACACTGGCTTTGTGGTCATTCGGGCATGCCCCATTCCTCACCCCATACCTTCCTTATCAAGTTGGCTGCACTCACCGTGATTCACTAGGGAAGGATGTTTAAAAATTTCCTGAACCAGAGACTATTCCTACGGGGGAAAAAAATGAGAGGAGATAACCCAGAACCAGAGAACTGACATGTTTGACACACAGAAAACATTAAAAGATGTGAGCTGGAATGGAGGTAACTACTGAGTGGAAGACGAGATCAGTGAAGGGAACTCAAGTTTAGCTTTGAAGAAAGGAAGGATGCATCTCTGCTGGGGACTAGAAAGAAGGGAAGAGGAAGAAGGACATCCTGACACATTCTGATTAGAAGAATAGAGACATTGCAACAATTCAGATACAAAGGGATAGTAGATACTTCTATCTTTTGACTGTCTAAACTCTCTTTCTAGTTGGGAAACTTCCCTATGTGCATAGTGTTAGTGTGATGCAGTGTCCACCTCTCCTCAAGAGGCAAAGTGGTCCTTGCTCCATTCCACTAGCTCCCAGGAAGCAGGGCATGGCCCATGACTTACATTCAGTCAATCGGTAGCTCCCTTCAGGTATTTCAAGGTGGTGAATATAATCCAAAAGTCAGGGGGCATGTATTCATTACTTAGGCTGCATAACAAATATCCCAAAACTTAGTGACTTAAAACAACAAATATTTATTTTCTGTTTCTATGAGTTGGGAATTGGTGGGCAGCTTAGCAGGGTGGTTCCTACTTGAGGCCTCTCATGGTTGGCAGTCAAGATGTCAGCTGGGCCTGCAGTCATCTAAAGTCTTGACTAGGGCTGAGAGTCACCTCCAAGCTGGATCAATTTCATGACCATGAACAGAAGGCCACAGTTTGTCCTTGGCTGTTGGAGAAAGCCTCAGTTCCTCTCCAGAAAGACCTCTCTGCAGGGTTTCTTGAGTGACCTTATGACATAGCAGCTGGTTTTCCCCAGATCAATGATCTGAGAAAGTGAAAGGCAGAAACCACAATGTCTTTTATAACCTAGTCTTGACTCACACAATGTCCCACTAGATACACAGGAAAGCCCCATCTAATGCAGACAGGGAGTACTCAGGGTATGAGAACAGGAAGATGAAGATACTCAGAGGCCATGTTGGGGGCCACATTCACTCATTGCTAGTCAGCTTTCCAGCACCAGTATCCTGCTGTAGAGTCAGGGGCAGCAGCTATGAGAGCATCTGGCCAGATTCCTCCTGCAACCCTGCCTCCAGATCCCCTTTGGATTCTGCTTATTTCCCAAGCTTGCTCCTTCCATCTCTTGTGGATTCTATTGGCTTCCACATCTGTAAAAAAATCCTTATTTTGCTAAAGGCAACAAGGCTAGTTTCTGTTGTTTGCAATCAATAATCCTGACTGGGACAGATGATGTTGATCTCCAGGAAGTTGTTGGTGAGCTCACATGATGACAGCAAGGGAGAAGACGAACTGATGTCAGAGAATCAAAGAGAGTGAAGTTCAAGAAAGGATGCCATGAGGGACATGGGCTGGAGCATCCAATAGAAAACTACAGGAATCACTGAGCAGCTTGGAGAACCAAGAAATTTATGTAAGACCCAGTTGAGGGATCAGTGCAGAACAGGTTGTTCTTTTCTTTTTTAAAAACTTAATGTAACCAAACACTCCCTTCTTTTAGTATAGAACTCATTGGGTCACTGAAATATATTCAGACTACAGAACTATAGTCCAGCATCGAATATGCCTGCAACACTCCTGTAATCTTGCATTTCCTTACCTGTCCAACAGGGAAACTAGTACTGGCCGGCCTACCTTCGACTCTTGGATCATTTTGCTTTTACTTTACCCCAGGATATGTAAGACTTAGATAATTAGTGGGTGGACATCTGATTTATTGATGCTGGGCAAAGAGGGGCACTCAAGCAATACATGCAATGCCAAGTGAGATGTTGAGGGAAGTTCAGCTTTCTTAGAAAGCTTCCCCATGCACAGCTGTGATCTAGGTGCATCAGAAGATGCTGAGAGCTCACAAGAAGGGAAGATGAGACTGCTAAGGCTGAACTGGAGGCAAGGATTGTATCAGTAGACTCCTTCCCCTTCCTTTCATGATATGATCCTGCTGTGGTTGAAAGTATGTTTCCTTCCAAAATTTAAATGTTGAAACCTAATCACCAAGGTGATGGTATTAGAGTAACTCAGAGAATTACAGGTGTGGGCCACCACGCCCGAGCCAAGAGTTCATATTTTAATTAATTTACTTTCAACTTCAGATGTAAAGGATTGAGTAAATTGTACTTCTTATATTTTTCCGTGCAAGGCCCCTCTTTTGTTTTATGTATTTATTCATTCTTTTTTATTCACATATCCATCTCCCCACCTTCCCACCAACCACAGTCTATCATTCTAATTGTTCAATGTACATATGCTTATTTACATGTATTGATGTAAACAAATATTTTGTATGCATGCATTTTAATTAGTGTAAATGTTGCGTTATAGATCGCACTCTATTTCTTAGTTTTTTCCCACAAGCTATATTTTTAAGGTTCATCCATGTGGTTATGTTTACATCGAATCAATAACTGCTAACTGCTACAGGAGCTTCTATGATATACATCCAGCACACTTTACCTTTCTCTTCTCCCAGGAATAGATACCCAAATTTCATTTAACTCCTCCTTAACCAACAAATAGCTCTATTGTGAACATATTTTCACATGTGTCCTGTCCTTTGTCTCCCCAGCACTGGAATGACTGGGTCAGAGGATATACATAGACTTAATTCAATGATGTCATGCATGCCTACTCTCCAGAGTGGCTCCACAAGTGTGCACTCCCACTAGCAGTGCATGAGGCTGAAACATTTAACTTAAAGATTCATGGCACTGACCGATGCAATGATACTGTAGGAGTAGGTTCTGGTGTCTCCAACCTATGTCAAAAGTATATTTTACCTAGAGCTGTACGGTAAATTTTATCTTCCATTTCATTTCTAAGGCTTCTCTCAGCCTTATCACTAAACAACACATTCCATGATAAGTGTTGAGCTATGTCTCAGTCCATTTCTGCTTTTATAACAAAACATCTGAGACCTGATATTTCCTTATAGTTTTGGAGGTTAGGAAGTCCAAGATCAAGGTGCTGCAAGATTCAGTGTCTGGTGAAGATTCAGTATCTGGTGAGGGCTGCTCTCTGATTCCAAGATAGTGGAAGCTGGAAGGAAAAAAAGACCTGTTTCCTACAGCCCTTTTATAAGGGTATGAATTCCACTCACAAGAGTAGAGCCCTAATGACTGAACCACCTCCAAGAGGCCCTGCCTTCTAATACCATCGCCTTGGTGATTAGGTTTCAACCACCTCCTAATACCATTACCTTGGTGATTAGGTTTCAACATATAAATTTTGGAAGGACACATACATTCGACCACAGCAGGATCGTATCGTGAAAGGAAGAGGAAGGAGTCTACTGATACAATCCTTGCCTCCAGTTCAACCTTAGCAGTCTCATCTTCCCTTCTTGTGAGCTCTCAGCATCTTCTGATACACCTGGATCACAGCTGTGCACTGCGAAGCTTTCTAAAAAAACTGAGCTTCCCTCAACATCTCACTTGGCACTGCATATATTGCTTGAGTGCCTCTCTTTGCCCAGCATCAATAAATCAGATGTCCACCAAAATTATCTAAGTCCTACATATGCTGGGGTAAAGTAAAAGCAAAATGATCCAAGAGTTGAAGGTAGGCCAGTACTAGTTTCCCTGTTGGACAGGTAAGGAAATGCAAGGTTACAGGAATGTTACAGGTGTATCTGATGCTGGAAAGCAAAGAGGAATATGAATTATCCAAAGCAGATGGGATTTCAAATCACCACCACATAAGCAAGGAGCTCAAAATACCTTCCTCAAATGTGATTGATGTTCTGTCAACAAACAAGAAGCTAACATTTCAATGGAGTTTTATGTTTTCCAGCACACTTTTACAAAATAATCTTATTGGTTCCCAACAAACCTATGAGGAATTAGGTCAACTATATCTAACGTTCCTAATTTATGGTAAATGAAACTGACGGCTAAAGAGTTGAGATGACTTGCTTAAGATCCCATTTTTTGGTCAGTTGTGGAGTTGAAAACCAAGTGTAAACTCCAGGCTGGGGTCAGAAAATGTGATTTATAACAATGCATTAGTTCAAGCAAAATTCCACTGTTGTAAAAGAATTTGGAGTCCAAGTGGGAGTTTATTATAATGGAATCTGATCCAAGCAAAATAATTCATAGTTACAAGAAACATTTAAAATGGGACAATAAATTACACATGTACTTCCAAATTTGGGCACTGTTTACTGGAGAAAAGAGAAAAAGAGGAGACAATGTTTATTTCTTAAAGAAAATCTATAGGATCTCTCCTTTCTCATCTCTTTACTAGTCAATAGCTGTGGTAATTTCACCAGAGGTCCTACAGCAACTCTCACCACTTCCCCTGCAGGGAGATCAGAAGAGACGACTTCTCTCCACTGCCCACTGTGCACATCTCCAGCAGCTCCCAATGCCCCCCAAGGGTGTAGCCTCTCTGAACCCCCAGCATGCAGAGAGAGGCAGGGCAGAGCTTGCAGATCAAGGGGATCCGCTGTCCATGCTGCGAAGAGGGAGATCAAAAACGCAACAGTTCTAGGATCTCAGGCAACAGTCTGTTACAGAACTGTGGAAAAAAAAAATTGTTTGATTTTAGAGATGGACGAGACCACCTGCTCGGAAGATGTGCAATGTTCTTGTTAAAACTCCTCCCTGAGTCCCAAGGAGTCATTGCAGGTCCAACTCCTGCTGTCTGGGATGCTGCTCCACAGGGCCCACTTTGGGGCCTGAATCAGAGGATCCTTCTGATGGTTCCATCAGCCCAGGGGATGGCTGAGTCAACCTCTGAGCTTGAACTTCTGAATTCTGACCATCACTGTCTATCTCCCAGCAGTACCCCTGGGGGAAGAGAGATTAGCTCAGGCATGAATAGTCACTCTCGGTTCATTTCCAGGCCTCCATGGTTTCATAAATGATTAAAAAAAAAAAATTAAAAAAAAAAAGAACCTGTGTAAGAAGTGATGCAGTTCTAAGAAAAGGCAAGGTAAGAAAATAAGCTTAAGTTGGCTATGAAAATTGTGGTTTAGATTAGTGTCACCTCCTTGCTACTGACAAAGATTGCTAAGTTGACACTTGTGGCTCTTGCCCCGGGAGTGATTTGCCCAGAGGAAGAAGACAACCTTATACACACGCTTGAAAACTATGCTGTTCTTGTACGTAAAGAATACAGCTACCACCTCTACAGGTGTTCAGGCTGGGAAGCACCTTCGATCCAGGGCCTCCAGACAAGCCCTAGGAGCTGCTGTTGAGGATGGGGTCCAAGCAGGCAACAGCAAGAATTGAGGCATCCAGGAAGCTGGGGGACTTCCCTGGGGGCTCATGCCAGCAGGACAAACTCTTCTACCAGCTCCTCTTTCCATGTTCAGCTTGACTTACAAGGAGAAAGAGGTCCAGTCCCTCCAAGTTTCAGTACTTCTTTTGTCCTCACATCTACTTTCTATCGGAGGGGTTCACAATGTCAGTCTTCTTCTGTGCTTCCTGGTTCCCCACCCTCACGTCCAGATCCTCATCTGAAATCTTCACTTGGACGACATTGGTGGCTGAATGTCCTGATCATTCATAGTGGTTATTCAGCTACTAAACTGGCAGAAGCTGGCCTTACAAAACAAAAACCCAGGACATCCAGAATTGTCCACGGGGACTTAGGTGGGGTTCATTAAATCTTGACATCTTTTCTGCTTTTTATGCCCCACTCCACCCCTAGGCTCACTCACAAACACAGCAAGTTTTAGCTCAGTGGAGTTGGAAATACCTTGGGTTCAGTGACATTTCTGTGAAGTCAAGGGGTCATAGGAAAGTAGCAAGGTCTCCTTGTACTTGGAGTAAAATCCATTACTCCAGAGTGTCCTCCTAGATGAACTGGCTCCTGCTCACCTCATGACCTCACTCTTTGTGCTATGGACACATTTACTGTCTTCCAGTTCCCCAAACAGGCTGACCCATTACTCCCCTCAGGGACTTTTCTTACTGTTTGTGCCCCGTGGATGTCTGTCTTTGCATGGCCTGTGTATTAGTTTGCTAGAGCTGCCTTAAAGAAATACCACAAACTGGGGGTTTAAACAAAAGAAATTTATTGTCTCAATTTGGGAGACTGGAAGTCCAAGATCAAGGTGCTGGCAGGGTTGGTTCTTTCTGAGGGCTGAGGGAGAATCTGCTTCAGGCCTCTCCCCTAGCTGCTGGGGGTTTGCTGGACATCTTTGGTGTTCCTTGGCATATAGAAGCATCACCCCAATCTTTGCCTTCATCTTGACATCTTTGCCTGTGTTATCCCTGTGTTTACATGGGTGGCTGTGTCCAAATTTCCCTGTTTTATAAAGACACCAATTCTGTTGAATTAGGGGACCACTCTACTCCAGTGTGACCTCATCTTAACTAATTACAGCTGCAATAACTCTATTTTCAAATAAGGTCACACTCTGAGATCGTGGAAGTTAGGGCTTCAAGATACGAATTTCACGTGAACATAATTCAACCTATAACAGCTGGTTCCTTTCTATCCCTCAAATTATAGCAGAAACATCACATTCCCAGGTAAGCTCCTCTAACTATCCTATCCAAACCAGCCACCACAAAACCCTGTTCGTCAAGCCAATCGCAATTGTCAACTTTTGATGGTTGACCTATTTGTTCCACTGTTTCCCTTGTCCACTAGATTGGAAG
Organism: Theropithecus gelada; assembly: GCF_003255815.1. Classification (NCBI taxonomy): domain Eukaryota; kingdom Metazoa; phylum Chordata; class Mammalia; order Primates; family Cercopithecidae; genus Theropithecus; species Theropithecus gelada. The sequence continues at coordinate 104,224,723 of NC_037682.1, read as the reverse complement.
CTCCATTTCCAATGCCTAAAAGGGGCACGTTTGTCTTGTTTCTGCTGGACTCCCTCCCACCACCCTGAAGGCACATTGAGTGATATCTGTATCCAGCACTGTGCAGTGCCCAGCCATATTGGAGCCTGAGACAAATGGAGAAATTAGTACCAATCCAATCTTAATTGAAATTTTGAATACTTTGTACATCAAGCATCTTTTGCATTGATTTTTATTTTCTAAATGTTGTATTAAAATATCATTTACCTTGTCTACTGAGGTGTTTGGTGCCCCCTTTTGTGCCAGAGGCAAGTGCCTCACTCATCTGACCTAACCCAGGTCCTGTCTATATCCTTGGAAATGAAGAAAAAAGGAAGCAGGTTACTCAATCAGTAGGAACAGAGTGATTCTCACCTCGCTGTGAAAGGCAGCAGAATGACAGAGCATCCTCTTCAATAGAATTGGGTGGAAATGGACTTGAGGGAAACTGAGGCAAGCATTGAGTCTTGGAAACCTAAGTACAGCACTTCATTCCCTTAAATTTCCTGTTCCTCATAAGTACAAGCTTTGGTCTGATTTTGTTCTGACAGCTGCACTTCCCCTCTCCCAACCCTTGGCCTCAGAGCTAATCCAGGGCCCTGGGCAAATACCACTCCATTTCTGCCCCAGCCTCAGCTCCCGAGAGCTACAGAGGTACCATGGTTCCTGGTGTTGTGAGGTCTTCTTTCCCTATCTCTGAGGAAGTGATACACCCAGAGTGGGGCCAGGGCTTCTGAAACTCACATATCACTGAGCAGCAGGGATTCTACCAGATATGTCTAAGGACTGTTCTGCTTCCAGGTCAGAGGGAAACCTGACACCCCAGCCTAGGGCTCCAGCTCCTCATCTAGTAACCACATACCACCATTCTCTCTGCAGAACTTCTAACAGTCACCCAGCTTCCCTTTCCTGCCTTTCCTGCCCCACCTTCTTTTCTACCTTACTCTCCTCCTGTCCCTCCCCTGCAGCCAGAATGAGACATGGCACTTAAGGGACAGCTTTATTCTTCCTGTTCCCCACAAGAGTCATTTCAGAGTCAAACATCTCTCTATAACCCTGTTTCTGGGTGATAAATTACCTGGACAGACAGAAGAGTGGAATCCCCTCTCCCTGGTGCTGAGTGGGGCTTCTATGCCAGCAGTGCTGGGCCATGGGGAAGAGGATGTGTCTCTGCTGAGTCATGGCTGGAAACCAGCTCTGCAGTTTCCGGGTCACTTAGAGTCTCAGGGATGTCCACATAGCAGCCTGGGAAACTGGTTCTAGCCCAAGGTGAGCACTGAAGTAGCTCAGCAATATGGATGCACACTGCCTGAGGTGCAGCAGCTCTTCTAGGAGTATAGGACCTGCTTGGTCTCCTTTCCCAGAAGAACCAGTTTCTAGAGCACTCAAGGCCTGCAGCTGGACCCGGTGGGGTCTCATTCTGAGCCCACTCTGGTAAATAAGCCTTCTTTTTAGAGCAAGTTACTTCTCCCACCTGGAGGGAGCTGGGCATTTAAGCAATGTTGTCTTTGAAGCCCACCACTGTGTGGGAGCTAAAAGGAGAGGCATCATGGTGTCCAAGATGACGTGGAGTCAGAGACTTTGTTTACCCTCCAAAATAGGGCTTTTTTTTTTCTTGAGATGGAGTCTTGTTCTGTCTCCCAGGCTGGAGTGCAGTGACTTGATCTTGGCTCACTTCAACCTCCACCTTCTAGGTTCAAGGGATCCTCCTACCTCAACCTCCTGAGTAGCTAAGATTACAGGCACACACCACCACAAGCGGCTAATTTTTGTATTTTTAGTAGAGATAGGGTTTCACCATGTTGGCCAGGCTGATTTTGAACTCCTGACCTCAGGTGATCCACCCGCCTCAGCCTCCCAGAGTGCTGGGATAACAGACATAAGCCACCATGCCCAGCCTCGAAATGCAGCTTCAATACCTCTCAAATGCAAATAATGTCACTTACCCTGAATGAGTTGTTGTAAGGGTTAAATATGGATGTATGAAAACATGCCTAAATTGCATTTGACGGGAGTTCTGTGAAAGCGACACACCACATTTGCATATGCAATACACACACACACACACACACCTCCAAGGGAGTCAGTGGGAATGGTCATACCATAGGAGCCTAGGCCATTCAGAATCTTCCACCCAAAGCTCAACCCAATTTCTAAGATGCCCAGGGACTTCCTTCTTATCCCCTCCTGCATCCATGGAGATGGTAACTGTGATCGTGGCTGGAGGGAAGAGTGTGTGTAGGACTACACATGCCTCTCCTTCTTATTTCTGAGCTGGGCCATTTTGGTGGCTGTATTTCAGAGCTAGGGTTCTATACCTCTTGGAATAGGAACCACCCTGCCTTTGCTGGGCCTCCTACCATGTTTGAAGCAAATCCATTTGGTGGCCAAAACAGGATGAGGAAAGAAATACTTCATTTCTCCCTTTTTCCTCCAGCCCCTACCAATAGACAATTGATTTTATTTTTCTCTATTTTTCTTAAATTCTATGCTCAGATAGATTCCACTGCCTGACTGGCCAAAGGAGACAAACATGATAGAAAGACTTCGAGACCCTGGGCTGCCCAGATTGCAGGAGGAAGCTGAGTTTAACAGGGCAGGGATCAAGGCATGAGACTCTAAAAGACACAAGTAGAAAGAAGCTTCAGAAACTATTCCAGGGGAGAGAAGGCAGAGTCGTGGGTTAGAAAGCATGTGAGAAGTCAACCTGTTTGCCTTCTCATCAGATGCAGAAAACCATTTGTCATTCACACATTCATTCAACAAGCAACTGTTGCTTATCTAACCTCTGCCTGCACAGTTTTGGTGACAGGAGGCTCATTCTTTCTTCAAACACAAAAAAGAGAAATTTGGCTCATTAGGCTTTCAAAGTTTTCCCCAATGGTATAAGCTCCATAAAGTCAAGATTCATGTGTATTTTGCCACCTACTTCATTTCTTGTGCCTAGCACAGAGTTGTCACTTAATATTATTTGTTGAATGAATGAATGGACATATGGATGAGTGAATGAAACACATCAAGGGCAGAAAAGAACAAATACCTCCAGGGCTCTAAGGACAAGATTGGGGGTTGGGGGAAAGTAGCAAGAAAAACATCTAAAGTCTCAATGGTTTTCTTAAAAATTCATGGAAAATTTGCACTTTGCATCAAAATATATCCTTCTTCATTTTACTATGAAAATGATGCTTTGGTGAATCTACTGGAGGGCAGAGTTTATGTATGCCTTGTAGCCTTGCCCCAGGCACAGTGCCTCATGTCCCTGGCGGTACGCACAGGCTGGTTCAGGGGAGCCTGGCACTGGGGTCTTTCCTGATCTCATCCCTGCATCCTGTTGCCTGGATTCTGCATCCGCCTTCCGTCTCATTGCCATCCCATCGATCTCCTCCCTGGCTCTCATCTAGCCCACACCAGGCCTAGGTTCTACTCTCAGGTTTCACCTCCCAGGGGCAGCAGGAAATGGTGCTCATCTTGCCTTTTTTTTTTTTTCCATAAAACTCTAGGTGAGACCATGAATAATTGTTCCTTTCTGGAGAGGGATTGATAATCTGTCTTTCCTGGAGCTATTACCAGGGTGGCCTGCCAAGTGGACAAGTGTTAAGAGGAGAAAATGGGGCTGTGGCCAGGGGTGGGGAGTGAGCTAAAGATAATGGAGTTGAGAGCTGCAGAGAGGTCCCCTCCGGGCAGCCAGACTGTGAATTATGGCAGTCCTGGAGGAAAATTGCAATACCTAGCCTTGCTGCCCTGCCTCTGCGGTTGCTCCACATGTCTGCTTCCTCTGGGTCTGTACCTGGGCTCTTTGGCTGTCACTGCTGGAGAGGCCTTGCCTGCCCCGTGGGTATGGTGGACACACTGGCACCCACCTGGGTGGAGCAATGTGAAGGGCACCAAAAGTCTTTGTCAATAGCCCCAAGCTTGTGTCCATCAGCAGCCACTATGGAACCTATTATGAACCTAGCACAGTGCTTGGCTCTGAGGGGCATCCAGGGAGGCAGAATATAGACCCTGTACACATCGGCTCACAACGGGAAATGTCCACATCCCCGGCTCTGAGCAAGACCTGGACTGGTCCCTCTCAGAATCAGTCCTGTAGTCTAAGGCCCCCTATTAGAATGGAAAGGTGCTCCCCGGAGGTTTAACAGTGCATAGCATCCTCATCAGTGCATAGCATCCATAGTTTGTGGTGCATTTTTACGTTCATTATCTCATTTAATCATTAAAATTATTTTATGAATTTGTTGTAGAAATAGAAACTTAAGTAAGAGATTCCTTTAAGGTCATGGATCTAAAAAGTGGTGAGGCTGCAATTCAAACCCAGAATTTTCTAAGAGCATTGTCTTTCTTCTTTATTATTCCCCTACTCCATGCCTATGAGGAAAAAAGGTAAACTTTGATGCGGTGAGAGGTCAGGGGTTGTGGGAATGGGCTGAGAAGAGGGTCAAGCTGGGCAGGATGGCACCATGGGTGGCTCTGAGAAACCACATGACAGTCTGAGGACCTGGGGTTCTGCAAACTGCTGAAAAGGGAGAAAGCTGTCAGCCAGGACTATGTTTGTTCATATTTCCCCCTTGGACTGAGCCCACTAGATACAATTCCCAGATGTGCATAAGGACCTGGACACTTGGAGGAATGATACAGAGTTGAATTAGATGGTATTTGCTTTGTTTCTTTGAATCTACCAGAGCAGTGACATTGATTGAGTGTCACTGTGCACAGTACTGGATGTCGTTGGAAGCCTATGATCCAGGAATTCACCATGTCTCTTCCATGGCTTTTTTTTCCCTCCACTGGGGAGGGGTCAAGTGCCTTCATGTGCTCTGCAATTCTCCACTCTGCTTGGGAAGGTAGGTGTCCCTAAGCCCCATCAACCCTCCCTCTGACAGGGTAGCTGACGGACTAAGTGTCCCATTTGCCTCCAGAAAGAGCATTTGGCTCAGAATAAACAGTACTGCTCTTGTTCAGGTACATTGCTTTTCCTGTGTCCTAGGTAGAATTCATATCTCCCATTATTTAAGCCCCTCTTAAGCCCTTTTGATCTCTGCTCTTTTGGATTGGCTTTCCTGGGCTGCTCACCACAAAACTGCTGCCCTCTTAATAATAAGAAAGATGCCCCATAGTGACCTGCCCTGTGTGTGTGTGTGTGTGTGTGTGTGTGCGTGTGTGTGTGTGTGTGTGCAAGAGAGAGAGACCATGCTGCTTCTATTCCTCAGGCTGAGATATGAGAGCTTCCTGTGAGACCCTTGAAATCCCCAAGGTGCTTTCCTATGGGGTTGTTCAGATAGCCAACACAGAAAGATCCCTGCACACACACTCACGCCCTGGAATCTGCACAATGAATGGCTGTCCCAGCAGGACCAGGATTGGGCGTGGTGTTGATTCCAAACACCCCACAGCACTTCCTTTTCTCCAGCCTATCTCTCATGGAGAAGACCTGAAGCCTGTTTCCTTGACAACCAGTCTCCCTCTTTCCCCATATTTTTTAATGCTGTGGTGATAAGGTGTATTTAAACCCAGCAGCCATGTTCCCATGGTGATAGAAGACCCCCAGTAAGTTGCCATGGGAACAAGAGATGTCTTTGAAAGAGGATAAAAGTAAGTCAGCTTTGCAAGCGATGACAGCAAAGTTAGAATCCAGAGAGGCTGGAGAATATGGCTCAAGAAGGTATCAGGTCATGGTTAATAGCCCAGCCTATTCTACCTGTGACCCGCCTCAGGCCACGGGGGGCAGGGAGGTGTGACACCAAGCTTCCTGCTCTGTTCACAAGAAGACTATGAGCAAAGCAATGTGACTGCTGGAATTTAAAGACAAGTTCTCTCCAGTTGCTCTTATTTGCTATTTGATCCTTTGTCTCTCTTCTTCTGAAAGGTTTTTAGAGATAGAGGAACTAGGTAGGGCAGTTGAACTGGAAGACCAGGATTGTGAAGGCATTTATTCTTTTTAGCTGTTTCATAATGGGAAAGAAGTCACTTCTGAGTTCTGAGATCTGATGCCCTTTACAAGCAAGACGCATTATTTCCATTTTGTTTTTCCCCCAACATTTTGTTATTAGTATTTCCAAACATACAGCAAAGTAAGAAGAACTGGCAGTTAACATCATATACCTATCATTTAGTTTCTGCTATCAACATATTACTACATTTGCTCTGTCATCTGTCTACCCATCTATCCATTAATTTTTCCCTTAACTGAGAGCTAGTTAGTGGATAAACTAGCACTCAAACCAGAATAGTTTCTTGCCAAAGCATGTTTCCTTTCCATTATACCGCAGTTAGGGTGACCAAACATCCCAGTTTGCCTAGGACTAAGAGGATTCCCAGGAACCCTGGGGCTTTTGGTTTTAACACTGGTACGGCCCAAGGAGTTGTTTACCCCAATCCCTGCACAATATGTGCTTTGGGAAATTTAGGGTTTAATTAAGGAGTAAGGGGCCCCAAACAAGCAAGCACACAACTACTTATGTAAACAACTGTAAGTAGAGAGAGAGACAGAGCCAAGTGTTAGAAAGGATATAGAGCTAGTGGAACACTCATAGACTATCGGTAGGAGTGTCAATTGTTGCAGTCACTTTGGAACATGATTTGGAAGGATCTACCAAAGCTAGACACACTCAGCGATGCCACTCTAGGTGTACCCAAGAGAAATGAGAATATGCGTTCACTAAAAGAACAACAACTAAAAATGGAGAAGAATGTTCAAAGCAGCTTTATTCTTATTAGCCCACACTAGAAACAACCCAAATGTTCATCAACAGAATAAATACATTCTGTAAATGCATGTAATGGAGTACTACACATTAAAGATAAAAAACTTACTGACACAAGCAACAGCATGTATGAAACTTAAAGACATAATGTTGAATGAAAAAAGCCAGACACAAGAGTTTATACTATGTGAGTCCATTCATACGAAACTCCAGAAAGAAAAAAAAAATCTCACTACCGTGATAGATGTGAGTGATGGGCTTGGGTCTGGGGAGTGGGGTAAGAGGGACTGAGAAATGGACAAGAGGAAGCCCTCCCAGGAAGCTGGCTGTGTTGTTCAACTTGCCGTGAGTTGAACTTGAGCGCTGCAGCTCTCTACTGCGCTTAGGAAGGTAGGTGACCCCCGGCCCCATCAACCCTCCCTCTGAAAGGGTAGCTGACTGACTGAGTGTCCCATTTGCCTCAGGAAAGAGCAGATGACTCAGAATAAACAGTACTGGTTTTGTTCAGGTACACTCCTTTTTGTGTGTCCTAGGTAGGGGATTATCGGACGTCTTCCCATAGAAGCACTCACTGGGGCTGTACATATGAGATTAGTGTACAGTTTCCTCTGTGCAGGTTATGTCTGAATTTAAAAGTTATCAAAAAGACAGACATTAGAACTCCAAAAACAAAAACAAAAATTAAAAGGATATAGACAGAGTAGCAAATACTAAAGCTGATAGAGAAAGAGAAAACTACAGCGTGATTGCCAGTAAACCCAGAAAGGGCTGAAAAACACTAAAGCGTGCTACCTAATTACTCTTTTACTCTGGAAATGTGATCCATGGGGTCTGTCAGGACCAGAGATTTCACACCTCACTGCAAAGAGCCAGAGCAAGTTGCTTGCAATGGAAATATACTTTAAGAGTAGAAAACTCAATTTCTGTCCTTACCCAAGAAGGAAAAAGAGATGATCTCTCCTGTCTGAACTGAGGGGTTGAGAAAAACACTCAGGAATTACCCATGGGTAGGTTTCCAGGAAATTAAAATCTGGACATAAGCTGGCACAGTGGCTCACACCTATAATCCCAGTGCTTTGGGAGGCCAAAGCGGGAGGATCACTTCAGGCCAGGAGTACAAGACCAGCCTGGGTAACATAGCAAGATCTCCATCCCTACAAAAAAAAAAAAATCTTTAATTATCCAGGTGTGGTGGAATGTACCTGTAGTCTCAGCTCCTTGGGAAGCTGAGATGGAAGGATCACTTGAACCCAGGAGTTCAAAGCTACAGTGAACTGTGATCATACCTAGCTTGGACAACAGAGAGAGCCCTTGTCTTTTCTAAAAATAAAAAAAAAAAAAATCTGGATATAAAGTAAAGGTTTTGTCTGTGTTTCCCACCTCTGAAGAAGGTGGGAAATTTCCACTCCCTACAATAGGAGTAGTATCTGCTGGGGACAGGTGCATGCACGGTCTGAGTCACCTCCAACTCTGCACATGTCTGGAGCCAGCACTGTGGGGGTGGGAGGACAGGAACCACATCTGTGTCTTCGGGTACACCTGCCAAGCTTTCAACCGGTTTCCAGGTGCCCTCAAAGTCAGGACCAGCCGTTTGGAAGCCTGGACCATTGCACAGACCTTCCCTCCCCAGGTATTCTACTCCTCAGCAATGAGAGAATATATCAACTCGTCCTGCTTTGGGGAGGTCCCGGTTCCCTCAGCAACCACCCCGTACAAATAAAGCCTTTCCTCTCCCGCAGAGAGCCAGGGAAGACAGGGCAGGACTTCTCACCCTCCTGGCCCCTCCATCCCAGATACCTTGGCTGCATCATTTCATTTTTCATTTTGTCTAGATTAATTTTGCATTGCTGCATGATTCACACTTCCTGTCTGGCTTCCAAAGCACATAACTAGAGGATCCCTCTGGAGAGGAATGCCGATTAATACCTTTAACATGCCTGCTTCTGATGGGGAGAGCAGGAAAAATACATATTTTCATATTACATCTATATTCATCTATATATTTTTAACATGTCATTGTGTCACTTTGTACGGAATTGTCATTTTAAGTGGTGATTTGGCCTCACTCCAGGGATTGATGCATCAGGGTCAGGTGGCCTCTGAGGCAGCTGTAATTTTTATGCTGAGCTCCCATCATAGGAGGAGTTAGCCTGGGGAGATTTCACCACATTGCAGAGTGCTGGAGTGAGTGCCTCTCAACAGAAATGGCATAGCTTTTAAAGAGAAGAAAATTCTTGTCTTTTTTTCTCTCTGTTTTTTCAGAGACAGAATAAACCCTTGCCTGAACTGAGGGATTATTGCAGATGAGACTCAAAACACATTTATATAACACCCCCAACCAAAAGTCCCCGGGACACTGTTAATAGGAGTCAAAAGACCAATGGAAATGCAGCCCTGGAGCATTTGTGCACCTAGAGGTCATTTAGGATTGAGGTCAAGGGTGTTTATGGGCCCCTGGGGCCTGCAGGTGTGGTCACCCATACCCAGGTATCTACCAGCCAGCCCTTCCACCCCTAGGAAGAAAGGTTCCATGAAGTCAAAGTGAGAGGTGGAGAGTCAGGAACTTCTTTGGGGCCAAATGAACTCCACCCAGAAGTGATGAAGAAAGGTAGGTAATGGATTGCTCAGACCACAGAACACCTGGCCTTCAAACCATGGGCTAAAGAAATCAGAACTGGGCTTTAAATACTTCTGTAAAGGGGCATTTGCAGAACCACTGTCCTCTCCTCTGTATGAACATTGGGACCAGGATCCAGTTCCAGCTTTTCCAGGCTCCCGTCTCCCTCCCTCCTCCCTCCTTGCAGGCGCCTCCCCTCCCTTCCCCCTTCCCACCCCCAACCCTGTGCTGCTGGACAACTGTTCCTTGCCCTGAGATCGTCTCCTATGTAGAGCTTCCCTTCCTCCAAGTGCCTATTCAGAACCAGAAACAGAAATGGAGCAAAAAAAAAAAAAAATCTTATTAAATATGTGTATTTCTGTTATTCCTTTTGGTGGGATAATCCCTAACAAACCACAGCTGCAGAAGACCAACTGAGCAAATGACGGGAGGATATAAATATCTAGAATTACTGTATCTCAAATTCCGTTTTCCTGCTGCAGCCCCAAAGAGCCAGATTTAATTTTTAAAAGAGACTTCAGAGAGGAAGCCTAGGCTCCTAGCAAGGCTTTAGATACTCAATAAATGAAATAAGGCCCTTGTCGACGGAGGTGAATGCATACGTGTGCATCGGTGCACACTCGTGTCTGTGTGTGTCCACGTGCATGCATGTGCGTGTATTGGCAGGCAGGAAGAAGGTGGCTAAGGAGCCTGTGAAGATGAGCATCAACCACGAAAAATGCTGATGTCCACACCCCTGATAAAGGACACTTGTTTACATGAGAAGGTGGGAAGGGAAATTAAATAATGACTTTCAAATCCCTTAAGAGATATTATGCAGCAAATATCATCCAGCTGTTCTCCACCCCCTGCCCCAGTTTCCCATCTGCTGCCTGTTTTAAGTGGTGCTTATGGGACAAGACCACTCACCACCTTTTGGTTGGCAAACTCCCGGGTATTTTGGCATGTGAGTTCTGTACAGACTGTCCCCTTGGAGATGGAGTTGGCAAGACATGGCCATTCCAAGTGGACTGGAATCCGAGTCTATACCATCTGGGTGGTAGGCTCTGCTCAGCGGGTACACGGACCTAAGCCAATATGAGCAGTGCATTGATGCTCTCGGGGCACAGTGCCATGCTGCTGGTGCCAGATACCAGAATCACTCCCTGGATCCCCTGGGAGCAGTTAAGAAAAAATCAAGACTGGTGATTTGGACGACCTCCCAGTAGGCATCTGGCCTCTAGACATGGAAACCAAATCAAATCTTGTGCTGGAAGAATATGGTACGCATATATGCATTTCATCCATCCGTGCAACAGTTATTTACAGACCCCTGTTGGGGGCAGAGTTGCTATCCCAACTTTCCAACTTGGGCTTTATTGTTGCCTATGTTAGTTTGCCCTGCAGTCCACCCTAACACAGGGTAACTTAGTCTTAAAGGAAACTAGTAATTTCCTCTTCTGCTGGATAGAAAAGATTTCCACCCCTGTTGCCCTTTCTCAGCTCCTGTGATAAACCCCCCTACTCTCAGATTTGCCTTCAGTTTTATTGGGCCACCTGGTTTTCAAGTGAAGGCACTGCCTCCAGGGAGCTCGATACTGGAGGACTTAGAGCAGGTGAATGTGGCTTAGGAGGTAGATGGGACTGGGCACATGTCTCCCTTCCTCCCTGGTTCTGGTGCTACATCTGGCCAGGTAACACACATGGAAAGCGACTATTCTGAACTGGTTGGTCCCCGAGCTGGAAGTTTACATGATCTGGAGACTTGGAGACCAAGAGAGATGCTCTATATTTATTACCTCTGTGATCTCTCTCCCTAACTTTCATTCTACTGCCTTGGAGGAAGATATTTATTAGTCATGAGGTGGCCATACCATGCCAAATCTCACAGGGAATGAAGGTCCAGTCCCTGGCTCCATCTTACAACACTTTTTCAGCATCTGTACTCTGAACTTTGACCACACATCCCAGAAATAGAAGAGGCTCAGTTCATCCCCTACTTCCACTGTTGCTCTCTTTTTTGATGACAGATGTGTGTTAACCTGACTTGTCCTCTTATGAGTTCCTTCAGGGCTTCTTTGCTTATTCCCAAGTTCTAGCACAGTGCTTTTCATATAAGAGGAACTCAATACATAGTTGTCAAATGAATGAATGGACTAATAGATTACAAAATGATTTACAAGTGATACTCTTACAGTGCTTTTGTTTAAAAGAAAATGACAGGCCAGCTTTGCAAGAAAAGCTACCCTTTTATTCTTCTAGGGTGTATGAGAGTAACTCTTATTTTGTATCTAACCCCTTTTTAAGTAAGAAAAGAAGGTAGATACATTTGAGCCTTGTTTGCAAAGCTGCTTTAAACCATTCCTCTGTACACCAGTCCAAATAGAGTGCTTCTATCTAGGGAACAGAAAGGCCAATTAGAGGTCAATGGGCTCACCTCTTCCATGCCACTATGGGGACAAGTAACAGGTAACCCAGTGTTACTTAAGCCCCTGTGTCTGCACCTAATCACATACCCTACTCATTGTCCATGAATCCAACTCAACCCATCCCAAATGCATCTGGCTAAACACCAGATGACATTTCTGAATTCCTATATTTTCATTCTTGTCTGGCTCCCCTACCTTGGCCATCAGTGGCCATGAAAACCCCTGCTGCACGGCAGCATTATATTCCTGGTCTAAAGCAAACAACCCCAGGCCAGACAAATGTGGCTGAAAGATGGTCAGAGCCCTGCCATCTGCTCCTGTCACCTCATTGACTCTCTCCATTTCTCTTATTTTCCACTCATACTTCTCAGTTCCATCTCTGATGATGATGATAGTACTAATAAAAATGTACTGAGTGCTTACTCGGTGACAGCCACTGTCTTAGGAGCTTCGCACTCTCACAGCAACTTCAGGAGATGGATGCTACTGTGATTCCCATTTCACGGATGAAGACAAGGAGCTAGAGGAAGGTTAAGTAACTCATTCAAATCACACAGGTAGTAAGTGTAAGAATCAGCATTCAAACCCAGTTCCTCCTGACCCTAAAAGTCACTCTCAATCACAACACTGTTCTCCAACAATTTGCTCTGGTTTTGGAGTATCTCATTCTACTTCTTGGAATTCCACCATGGTATATCACCTAAGAACTGTTCCTTGCCTTGAGTCTCTCTCCATTGCTGCTTCTTTAGTACAAGTCCTCTCTCAATTCCCATGCTCCCTGCAATAGCTCTGGGTTCAACTCAGTGCTTCTCTGCATTGCTAAATACATGATGAATTATAGTATAAAGAAAACAGAAGGTGCCCCCAAATACTTGTTCAGCTAATTGATTGGTTGCTGATCTTCTACTCCAGGCAAGTAGGCCTTCTGGCCCTGATTCTAGGGTCACTACTTTCTATCCCAAAGGGTGCTCTTGCCATTCTTCTGATTCTCTGTCTTTTGCCTAATGGGCTTTCACCTGCCCAAGGTCCTGCCCCAGTCTGCTCCATGCAAGCACCGCATTCTTCACCCACTCCCCTCTCTGCCTAGGCTGTGTAAATCTACAGGAGAGAATCTTAGAGAATTATCCAGGTAGTCTCCCTTTGCAGGTACCTCCATGGTCAGCCCACATTTGTATGGCTTAATTCAACAACCACTGCTATAAGGAAAACCAAAGATCTTGCAAAGCACTTTCTTTTGTCAGGGTGAATGGGCCCAGGTTAGGCAGAGGGTGCCTCTCCAGCCCCATGACCTCCTCAGGGCATAGAAGAACTTTAGGACCCAAAGCGGGAAGCAGTCCCCCCTCTTAGAGTGCAGAGCTGTGCACCCCCAGCATCTCTGACAGGCACTTCCACCTGGAGGCAGCCTCAGCCTGTGCTGTCCTGGGGTACTGTTTTCCGCTAATATGCTCATATTTCATCTGCTTTAGCATTTTGCTTTCCCAAGCCTCTTAATCCCTCATAATTGAATATATTTTATGCTGATGAGCAGTCGTGTTAATCATGCCTCTGGGCCATGCCTAGAGGGACATTTTATTTCATTCTTTCTTGGGCCTTATGCCAACTTGCACTTTTTCCATCTCAAGGGAGGCTCTTTCTCCGAAGGATGGAATGTGAGCTGGAGGTGAGGAGGACTCCCTGACTATCAGCCTTTGGAGACCCTGGAACTAAGTGCTAAAGGGAATTACCTTAAAGAGAGATTTTTAAGAGCAGAGACACTCTTTTCCTTTTCTTGTCATCCAACCAGATAAACACTTCATCCCGGAGTCCTGGAAATGAACCAAATGATGCACGGATTCTGCTCCAAGGCTGAGAATGCAGATTGGCCCATCCCAGCCAGGTTCTGTATGTTCTCAAGGAGGGGATGGAAGAAGAGGGGTAAGGAAGATTTATGACCTGACTAGAATTCAGGAGAAGCACACACTAAGTCAGGTGGGAGCTCCCCGAAGATTAAGAGCAGAGACTTGAATTGCCTGCAAAGCTTCCATTGATCCAGCCTCTCCGAAGACTTTTCTGGTGGCCACATCGCGCTGCCACGAGCATTGTTTCCCTCAACTTCAAAGCTTGGATTTCATTAAATTAAAAATGCATAAAGCCACAACCTTGTTTTCTTTCAATTTTAGTGCTTACAGAACTAGAAAGGATTGATATGCCAGTAATAGCAGACAAGAGGGAGAAGAATTTATGACCCCAGAAGTGCTGAGGCAAAGCAATAGAAAGAAGCATTTAAGTCTTTCTATTAAAGTACCTCATATGAAAAAACAATAGAAGCTGGGGTGGCAGAGGCCCTACTTATTTCGTCAGTGATGCCAACAGTCAGCGATTTGTCATGGCCAGAGAACAGGAAACAACCGTCTACCCCATGAATGAGCCGACGCTCAGTGCAGTCTGTCAATGAAAAGCTGATCATAATCTGGAAACACTGGGATAGACAATTTAAGGACTCATGTGGAAGAGAGGGAGAGACAGCAGCATCACCTTCCAGGGCTGGCAGAGAAGGTGGAACTTGAATTTCATTGCCCTTAAGGTGCCAAAACTCAAAATTACCAAGTGCCAAAAGGATGAGAATTCAGCAGCTGATCTTAGAAAGCTAGAATTTGTTTCTTTCCAAGTAATAGCCCCTGAAAGTCTGGGCCAGTAAGAGCAGGTTAAACTCCCTGTGTTTTCACATCATTCCTTAACAAGGATACGGAGGACTTGGGGGGAACACTTTGAGCTTCCCTCCTATCTGCAAAACACGCCTTTCCTGAGCTCCTCCTCTCCTCACTCAGAGAGAATGAAACACAAATAGACACAGGTTTTCTTAGATTCCATGCAAACAACTAAAAAAGGCAGCAACAACAAAACCTCCTTCATTTGATAAGTGTGTTTCTTTAACATCACCTCGTTTCTTCTGTTTTACACAGATGTGTTGCTCAACCCTTTGGGTACAATTACTGCCCCTGTGTCTGCTCCATCTACCCACTGCCTGAATCTCTACTGCCAAGCTCCATTCTGCTACAGTGGTTCCTGCTCAAGCCACTCCAGGCGTCCAGGCTCCAAGTCCCAAGGTCCCTCGGCATCCTATAGTGCAGTCAGCACTATCGGTGCTTCTTCATTTTTTTTTCCTCCTTCACTGACCTTGGAAACAAGATCCTGGTTCTTCTTCATCATCTTTGGCCAATACTCCTCTTCCTGCTCCTCATCCCTAAATGTGGGAGTTTCTCAAGGTTTAGACCTCAGTGCTCAGTCCTTTCGTTTCTATCTGCACTCTTGTAATTCAAAAATTTCATCAGCATTCACAGTTTCAATAATTACTTCCATGGCAGACCATGTTGTGAACTAGATGAGTGTCCTTGTTAACATTTTATTATTTTTCCCATGTGTTATTTCCCCATCTCCAGGCAAGTTGTAATGCTGTCTGATACTCTTCCCACTTTAACCTCTCCCTAAGTTCTTCTCCTGTGTCTCCTGATCTCCTGCCCACTCAACCCACACCCCACCACCAACCATCACCCCCACTTCCAGGCTCGCACAGACACACACATATTCCTAACACATACTAATGCATACACATTTTGGAGTACTAGGGCTCAACTCTCAGCCTTTCAAGATAAGGAAAGGGGAACAAGAATAAAACACACATGATTGAAGGTTGACATAGAAAATAAACAAATGGAATCATTTCTTTATGATTCATTCAATGCCGTGACTTCTCAGTTTCTTAATCTCCTTCTCTCTGACAATAACGTATGCGCCCCCAAATCCAGCCCTCATTCACATGACCACACCAAGACATTAGCATCAACAAAAACTGTACAACTTTTGACATCTCAGCTCCAAGCATCACATTGGCTAGCCATAATCTCCTACCTTTCACACTCTAGGACTCCCATTCCAGAATCTCTATAACCTCATGAAGACCTCTAATCCATTGACTCCTCACGTAGTGTTTTACTCGGTATTATGCTCCTCATATCCTCACCAAGGCAGTGGCAATTGGGATCAAGAGAGAAGATATTTAAGAATTTGATTTGTCTTCAACTCCCAGCGCCAGCGACACAGAAGACCGGTGATTTCGGCATTTTCAACTGAGGTACTGGGTTCATCTCACTGGGGAGTGCCGGACGATCGGTACTGGTCAGCTGCTGCAGCCCGACCAGCGAGAGCTGAAGCAGGGCGAGGCATTGCCTCACCTGAGAAGCGCAAGGGGAAAGGGAATCCCTTTTCCTAGCCAGGGGAACTGAGACACACAACACCTGGAGAATCGGGTAACTCCCACCCCAATACTGCGCTTTGAGCAATCAGGCACACCAGGAGATCATATCCCACACCTGGCCGGGAGGGTCCCACACCCACGGAGCCTCCCTCATTGCTATTACAGCAGTCTGTGATCTACCGGCAAGGCAGCAGCGAGGCTGGGGGAGGGGCGCCCGCCATTGCTGAGGCTTAAGTAGGTAAACAAAGCTGCTGGGAAGCTCGAACTGGGTGGAGCTCACAGCAGCTCAAGGAAACCTGCCTGTCTCTGTAGACTCCACCTCTGGGGGCAGGGCACAGAAAACAATAACAAAGCAGCAGACACCTCTGCAGACGCAAACGACTCTGTCTGACAGCTTTGAAGAGAGCAGTGGATCTCCCAACAGGGAGGTTGAGATCTGAGAAGGGACAGACTCCCTGCTCAAGCGGGTCCCTGACCCCTGAGTAGCCTAACTGGGAGACATCCCCCACTAGGGGCAGTCTGACACCCCACACCTCACAGGGTGGAGTACACCCCTGAGAGGAAGCTTCCAAAGCAAGAATCAGACAGGTACACTTGCTGTTCAGAAATATTCTATCTTCTGCAGCCTCTGCTGCTGTTACCCAGGCAAACAGGGTCTGGAGTGGACCTCAAGCAATCTCCAACAGACCTACAGCTGAGGGTCCTGACTGTTAGAAGGAAAACTATCAAACAGGAAGGACACCTACACCAAAACCCCATCAGTACATCACCATCATCAAAGACCAGAGGCTGATAAAACCACAAAGATGGGGAAAAAGCAGGGCAGAAAAGCTGGAAATTCAAAAAACAAGAGCGCATCTCCCCCGGCAAAGGAGCGCAGCTCATCGCCAGCAACGGATCAAAGCTGGACGGAGAATGAC